>NC_134802.1:19019010-19024010 GCF_046742065.1 Oratosquilla oratoria | reverse complement strand
GCTCTCACTTAATGTTCACTTCCAGTCTACTGCCACTTTCACCCCTTGTACATCTCATCACCTTACTTTTACCCACATTTATCTTTAGCTTTCTTCTATCACATACTCTCCCAAACTCTGCCACCAGCTTCCTCAATCCCTCCTCTGACCCTGCCACAAGCGCAGTGTCGTCCGCAAACAACAGCTGGCTCACCTCCCACTTTTCTCCATTTTCTTTAACCATCTCCAATCCCTGACCCACTACCCTAGCATTCACCTCTCGCACCACCCCATCCATGTATAAGTTGAACAGCCAGGGCGACATAACGCATCCTTGACGAAGTCCCACCTTTACTTCAAACCACTCACTCTCTCCATTTCTAATCCTGACACATGCTCTACTACTCTCATAAAAACTCTTGACAGCTCCCAAAAGCTTTCCTCCTATCCCATAAATCTGCATAACCTCCCACAGTGCCTTTCTGTCTACCCTATCATAAGCCTTTTCCAGATCCATAAAAGCCCAAAAAAACATCCTTCCCCTTTCCTATAGCTTTCTCACATATCTGTCTTACCACAAAGATCTGATCTACACAACCTCTACCTGTCCTAAATCCACACTGTTCCTCACCAATTACTCCTTCTGGTGAATATATATATATACATATGTATATATATACATATATATACACATATATATATGTATATATATATAAATTATATACTCGTACATACATATATATATAAATATATATATATGTAATATATATATACTCGTACATATATATATATATATATATATATATAAATATATATATATATGCATATATATATATACATATATATATATATATATATATATATATATATATATAAGTGGAGTAGGAAACATAGAACTCTTAGTCTGTTTATATTCCCGGCTAGTTTCGCAGGTATGCTTTGTGAAAAAGTAGACATGCGAAACTAGTCAGGCATAAACTCAAAGTAAGACTCCTGTGTTTCCTCTTCCACTTACATCAGCTATCAGAATGTCTGAATATTTCACACACACACACACACACACACACACACACACACACACACACACACACACACACACACACACACACACACACACACACACACACACACACACACACACACACACACACACACACACACACACACACACACACACACACACATACACACACACACACACACACACACACACACACACACACCTCTCATGGCGCTGTGGTTAGAGCTCTGGCCTGCCACTACGGAGGTCTGGGTTCGACTCTCGCCCGGGGCTGAAATAATATCAGTATCGCAGCGCTGAGGGGTGTTACTCCAACTCTCGTGGGCGGGGAGTTGGGGGTGTGTGTGTGTGCAAGGTCATAGCATTACCCATAGATCGGACCTACGAGCTCTGACTCTCTTCCAGGAGGGAAATAGCTATCGATCACGAGTCCAACACGTGATTCAAAGACCAAGTGAATATACACACACACACACACACACACACACACATATATATATATATATATATATGTATATATATATATTTATATATATATGTATATATGTATGTATTCATATATATATATATATATATATATATATACATATATACATATGTACATATAGATGTTCTGTACATATGAATATACCTATACATATTCATGTACATATACGTACGCAAATACATATACATGCACATAACTCATACACGAGATATATTCATATTCACATATACTTTTGCACACATAACACATGCATATACATAACACATGCATATAGACATACTCATAACGCATACACGTAAGTTGTACAAGTACACATAATCTATACACGTAACACACACACATGCACATAGATACGCATGTACACATATGGTCCTACTCACATACAAACATGTATACACGTAGAACAACAGAAGCGCGGACATGACTAGAGGCGCGCTTAGAAGAGGAGCGGTTTGAGTGTGTGCATGTTGTGTTCTTTGTTGCGTGCAAAGGGTTCCGCTTCATTTTGCGACGAGCAGGTTCGCCGGCACACCATCTCGTCGGCCCTTGGCACCTCTCCGCAATATCCGCCAAAGGTGCACCGAATCCACCACTACTCGACCTCAGACTGACGCCGGCGTCGCAGGTCCTGTTTGCCGTCTCGTCTTCTTCTCTTCTTTTAGTCTCCAAAATAATATATCGTTATTCTTTATTTCTTATGAATGTTTCATGATAATTTCTGGGTAAGATTGAGCGACAGGTATGTTTGCATTTGTGTTTTTATTATTATTACTATTATTGTTCACGCATGGTTACATGTTTTGTTAGGTCTTGTTCTAATGGCACTCTAATAGATCAAGTCTAACATGTCGCCATTTTTATTTTGTTCCCTCAAAATTCCTCCTTGAATTCTTTTCTTTCTCCCGAGTGTTTTCTCCTTTTTTTCTGGATTTTCAACTACATCCTCTCTGGCTTTGATTTTCCACAAAATATTTTTAATTTCTTTCCTTCCTACACATGAGAGGAAAAAAATAAAAATATTGTGCAGTTTTACAAATAGAATCGTAATATTTCTTTCGATGTAACTTTTTATAGTCGAGTACGTTTCTATAACTCTGCCATTTTCGTTTTTTTTCCTTTTTCTTCCATTTGTCGTCCATTTTTCTTTCTCATTGTATGCTTCTTTTTCTTAGTCTTATTCTTTGTTTCCTTTTTCTTGGTCCTTGTGTTTTATCATCTAATTTATTTTATTTGTTCTTAAAGTATCCCCGTCTCATTGTTTAAGTTTTTGTCAAAATTGGACTTTTGATTCACATCCAGGAGAACGCTTTGCCATTATTTATTTTAGTGCTTCATCGATTTTATGTGTTCGTGTTTTTTAGAGTCTTCCAATTCTCATTTTTCGTCACCGTTACACTTTTCAATCATCTTTTCATTTACACAAGCTTTGCTTTGTTTCATTTTCTTTTTCGTTTTTGTTAATTCATCTTTGTCTTTGCCATCATGCTTTCTCAGTTCTCTGATTTTTATTTTCCTTTAGTGTGACAAATTTCAATTTCTTTATATTCATGAGCTTTGTCTTCGCCATTTCTTTCCTCTTTCTTGTAGTCTGTCTTATTATTATTATTTTTTTTTTTTACAATTTCTTAAGCCCTCTCTTCCTTTCCATCATTCCTTGTCATATAATACGCCTTTGTGTCCCTTCTCTTACATTTTGTTTATATTTTTCTCCTCATTTCTATTCTCTAAATTTTTGTTCTTTATTCTCTTCATTCCCATATCTCAGTTCTTTATTTTCCGTAATTTCTATTTGTCCAAACTCATTCTATTTATCTCCATCATTACTCTATACCCCCACTCCTCCCTCCTTGTCCTCTTCTCCAATCTCTTTCCCACACATCTTTATTCACATAGCCCTCTTTCCATCTATCCTATTTAATTTGTCTACTTTCCGGTTATTTCGTGGTCTGTTATGAATGCTACCGTTTTATCTAACATATACGTAAACATTTACATATGTTCACAAAAATATGCATACATACATACATACATACATACATACATACATACATACATACATACATACATACATACATACATACATACATACATACATACATACATACATACATACATACATACATACATACATACATACATACATACATACATACATACATACATACATACATACATACATACATACATACATACATACACACACACATATACATACATACATACATACATACATACATACATACATACATACATACATACATACATACATACATACATACATACATACATACATACATACATACATACATACATACATACATACGAGGAGAGAAAGTACCCTGGAATTAGTTTTAACTAATAATGAGCACCTAATGAGTAACCTAAAAGTGGTAGATAGTCTAGGCTCTAGCGATCATCAAGAAATAAGATTTAATATTATGTGGGAAGAATTAAAAAGTACGAATAACGTCCAAGTACCAGACTTCAGGAGAACAAACTTTGACAATATAAAAACCTATTTGAAATTGAATATGAAATGTCATGCGGACGTTGCGGACGTTTCGGACATTGTCGATTCTCGGTGCGTGACCGGGGGTCAGGTCATGGCCAGGGGTCGGGTCACGGAGGGTAACATGCATACCTTGGGTCAGGTCGTTTAGGGGCGAGGGCTCAACAGACAGGTCAGCAATTTGGATGAAATGTATAGCAATCTAACTGATTTAATTATTAATGCACAAAATACATTTATTTCCCTGAAGTCAATACGGAAAAATAGTAATACTCCTCAATGGATGACGGACAGATTGAAACATGAGATCGGAATGAAAAGAGAACTTTACGTAAAAATAAAAAACGGGGAAACACACCTTAGATCAAGATATAGCGAAATGGCAAAGCTGGTTAAAAAGAACACAAGTACAGCGAAACGTGATTATGAAATTAAGGTTGCTAGTCAAGCAAGATCCAACCCAAAGGGTTTCTTTCATCTCTATAGAACCAAAAATAAAGAAAGAATAGAACCAATTAAAAACGATGAAAATGTCATGATAGAATCGTAGGAAAACATGAGTGAGGAATTTAACAATTATTTTCTATCGGTGTTTACTAATGAGAGGTTAAATAAAGTACCTGACTGCGATCCAATTTTTAGAGGGATGAAGCAATTAGTCTATTTGATATCAGCATTAGTAAAGTAGAAGTAGTGAAGCAGATTAAAAGACTTAAAGCTACAAAATCCCCGGGTCCAGACGAAAATTTTCCGAGAAGGTCAAAGGAGTGTAAATTTGAAATCTGCGACCAGTTAACTGAAATATTTAATAAGTCAGTAGACACTAGTTTTGTGCCTACTGCTTGGAGGCAAGCAAACGTTGTTCCTGTTTTTAAGAAGGGAGATAGATCGTCTATATGCAACTACAAGCCAATCAGTTTAACATCGGTTATAGGAAAAATGCTTGAATCAGTAATAGTAAATAGACTCAGAGAACACATCGAAAGGCATAATTTAATTCGTGA
>NC_134802.1:19004010-19006510 GCF_046742065.1 Oratosquilla oratoria | reverse complement strand
GTCTGACGACACTGCGCTTGTAGCAGGATCAGAGGAAGGATTGAGGAACTTAGTGACAGAGTTTGGGAAGGTGTGCGAAAGAAGAAAATTGAAGATAAATGTGGGCAAAAGTAAGGTGATGAGATGTACAAGGGGAGAAAGTGGCAGCAGACTGGAAGTGAGTATTAAGAGAGAGAGACTGGAGGAAGTGGATAGTTTTAGATAATTGAGTGCGAATGTGGCAGGAAAGGGAGGAGTGGGGGTGGAGGTAGAATGTAGATTGAGAGAATCGAGTAAATGCCTTGGGGTGTTTAAAAAATGTAATGAGAAATAGACATTTGGGAATGGATGCTAAGAGGAGAATGTATGAAGGAGTGATTGTGCCGACAGGACTGTACGGGGCAGAAACATGGAACATAAGAGAGGAAGAGAGAAGGAGTTTGAATGTGTTTGAGATGAAATGCCTGAGAAATATAATAGGAGTTACTAGGTAGGATAGAGTGAGAAATGAGGAGGTGAGGAGGAGAACAGGGGTGGAAAAGGAGTTTGGAGATAGGGTTGATGAAAGAGCATTGGGATGGTTTGGACACATGGAAAGAATGAGTGAAAAAAGATTAGCAAAAGAGGTGTGGAAGACAGGGGTAGAAGGAGTGAATATGGGGGGGGGGTAACCTAGGATGATATGGATGGGGTAAAAAGGGCATTGAGAAAGAGGTGAATGTCAGTTGAGCAAGAACGGTAGAGGACAGAAGATAGAGGTGAATGGAGAATGGTTGTGTATGGATGATGCTGTGATATAAATTGACGCACTCCGAAAGGATTTCTCCCCGTCTTCTCCTTTTCTGCATGAGGGGGCGGAGAGGGAGAGTCGCCGAATTAATGAAGCGCCCTTGCTGTGGATGGCTGTGTCCTGAGACACTGCTTCTAACCCAGGGCAATGGACAAGATGCAGGGATGACCCGTCATCCAGGAGGTGCCAATATAAGAGGGAGGCAAGAGGGTGGAGGGGAGTGGGGTATGTAGGGGATGGAATGGGTGGGAGTAGTTTCTATGCCATTGCTTTTTTGCTACCTCCCATGTAAGGGGGGAAAGGGCCTTTTGGTATATGTATGTACAATGTATATATATATATATATATATATATATATATATATATATATATATATATATATATATATGTGTGTGTGTGTGTGTGTGTGTGTGTGTGTGTGTGTGTGTGTGTGTGTGTGTGTGTGTGTGTGTGTGTGTGTGTGTGTGTGTGTGTGTGTGTGTGTGTGTGTGTGTGTGTGTGTGTGTTTAAGACATATTGAACATTTTTAGAAGATCTGCCAAGGGGTTTGAACCCTGACCTGTGCATAAATAATCACGAAGCTAAGACGCTAACAATCGAGCTACATGCGATGGTACAAAAAGGACTGTACAAGTCCCCGACCACACTTCACGTAGCTACAGAAGACTTTTGTATCATTTTCACCCAATCCCCGTATTAGGCGATTCTTCCGACAATTTGTATATGTTTAAGATAGATTTAATTTTTTTTTTAGAAACTCTGCCAAGGGATTCAAACCCTGACCTTTGCGGGTATAATCACGAAGCCAAGATGCTAACAACCGAGCTACGTAAGATGGTACAAAAAGGACTGTACAAGTCCCCGACCACACTTCACGTTGCTACAGAAGAAGTAGTCTCATAGACTATGTCTTCTGTAGCTTCGTGATTATGCACGCACAGGTCAGGGTTTGAATCCCTTGGCAGAGCTAAAAAATTTCAATATATATATATATATATATATATATATATATATATATATACATATACATATATATATATATGTGTGTGTATATACATATACATATATATATATTTATATATATATATATACATATATATATATATATATGCCTTTTCTTTCTTTTTTTAGGAATGTGCCCTTTTGGGGCTACAGGTAGTAGGACTCCTAATCCCATCCCCCGTCCCTATTTTGTCGCCTTTTACGACTCAAGTGGAAATACTCGGTGGCAGTATTCTTTTCCCCCACCACAGGGCGGTGAAAAAAGGAAATAAATATTCAGAGAAATGGTACAGGACTGTAACAAGGGGTTGGGGGACAGCATAACGGAGGGACAGTCGTAGTATAAAAGTGTCATAATTTTTCCATGTACAGAGTTTTCCTCTATCACAGACAAAATGATGTGTGGCTCTGGTCCATAGGGGCGCCCCATATAGAACCTAAAGTATCAACTGCATGTTATTTTGCCACAATAACATGCAGCCAATACCCCAGACTGGGCGTCCTAGGATGAGATGGATGGATGGGGTGAAAGGGGCTTTACAAAAGAGAGGAATGTCTGTAGAGGAAGGACGGGAGAGGACAGAAGATAGGGGTGAATGGAGAAGGGTTGTGTATAGATGAGGCTGTGATGCATGAGGAAGTATGTATGAGAAAAATTTACGCAGCCCAAAGGGATTTCTCCCCGTCTTCTCCTTTCCTGCATGAGGGGACGGAGAGGGGGGGTCGCCG
>NC_134802.1:18989010-18994010 GCF_046742065.1 Oratosquilla oratoria | reverse complement strand
CTATACACCTTTTATTTTTTTCTTTTGTTATATTTACCGTAGTGAGTAAGTTTACCCCAGACTTTTCACAGGTTTCAGTTTGGAATTCACTTTGAGGTGTTTCGTTTACGAATACCGAGCTAAAATAATTGTTTAAGATATTACACATTCCTTCATTTGAATATTCAAGTTGACCGTCAGCAGATAATAGTGGACCAATGTGATTCCTAACAACCTTTTTATCTCTAATGTAACTATAGAATTCTTTGGGATTCTCTTTGGATTTATCAGCGATGTTCATTTCGTATTGTCGTTTTCTTTTCCTTATTGTCTTTTTTAAATCTCTCTGTATTGATACATAACTTTTATAGTCATTAGATGCACCCGAGCACTTATATTTCTTATAAGCCTGTCTCTTTTTAGCAATACTTTTTTCAGTTTCTTTGTCGAGCCACTTTGGGCGAGCCTGATTTGGGGGACGTCTGTCCTTAAAAGGAATGTAAGTTTGAATCATCTTAGTGAGCATATTTTGAAATATTTCCCACATCTGATCTACAGGTCTTTCGTTTAATTTTGCCTCCCAATCTGTAAGCTGAAGCTCCTGACGTAGTCCTATGAACTGAGCTTTACTGAAATCGGGTATTTTAGAAGCACAAGTATCTATTCTAAAATTGTTTAGGAGTTTGAATCTGACTAAGTTGTGATCGCTATTTGCAACAGATTCACCGACTTCTACATCAGTTACCATGCTTTCGCGGCTAGTGATCAAAAGATCGAGTAAGTTTCCATATCTTGTGGGGTCTTTTACATGCTGAATTAAGTAATTGTCACCAAGAAAATCAATCAAGCGACTACCTATATGGCCATGTTCAAGGGTCATCCAATCAATGTCAGTAAAATTGAAATCACCCATTATCAATAAATCCCGGTTGCAGAAACTAGACAGTTCTTGAAATAACAGTTTGTCGTCTGCTAATGATAATGTCTTTGGCCTATATATTACACTTATATTCATTTTTTGTCCATTTGTTTGGGTTAACTCAACCCACAAACTATCATATGCATCCTGTTTCACTTTCTCTAAAACACAAGCATGAACATTGTTTTTAACGTACAATAGAACACCCCTACCTTTCTTGTGGTTTCTATCCTGATGAAAGTGTTTAAATCCCACAATATTAAATTCAGCTTCGAACTCTGTACCATTTAACCATGACTCAGTTATTCCTATCATATCGAGATTTTCGCTTTTGACATACGCCTGTATTTCTTTTAATTTGTTCCTAATACTACGAGCATTAAAGTACATGGTTTTAAGAAACTCGTGATTATTTCTTTTTGACACATTTTGAGTTTCAATATCATGTCTTATATTATCATTTTGTTTTTTATTTATGCCTTGCTCTATATTATTATTTGGTCCTTCATTGACATTCAATGCCTCATTAACATTTCTCCTATCAAAATTAACATTTCCCCCATCACGGACATCTGGTCGATCACGGTCATCCGATCTATTTTGTACAAAATATTAATCATACCCGGAGATGTCCCAAGAAAATTGAAGTTAGCTAACGTTACCTGCCATATTCAAAAAGGGTGGCAAAAAGAAGCCAATGAACAACAGGCATATAAGCTTAATTTTAGTCGTAGGAAAACTGATGGAAGCTATCATCAGAGAAGCTATGGAACACCATTTAGAATGTAACTATTTAATAGATGATAGCTAGCATGAATTCAGACGAAAACGTTCTTGTGTGACTAACCTACTCGAAATCTACAACATGGTCATCTCAAAATATGACAAAAAAATATATAGATTTTATATATCTGGACTTTGCAAAGGCTATTGATACCGTCCCGCACGAAAGACTTCCTGCCAAATTAGCTTCCCACGGAATAATTGGTAGCCTATTAACTTGAACTAGTAATTGGTTAAACGATCGTAAACAAAGAGTTGTTCTAAATGGCAAAACTTCTAGGTAGAAAAAAATTACGAGTGAAGTTCCTCATGTTTCTTTTCTTAGGCCATTTCTGTAAATAATACAAAACTGTGCGAAATGACAAATGATCACTTAAACCAATTAGATATTCAAGAAGATTTAGATAAACTACAGCAATGGTCTGAAAAGTGGCTAATGAAAGTTGACACAAGTAAATGTAAAGTTATGCACATAGGTAGAAATAACAATAAGTACGATTATAAGTTATTTGAATTTTTTTTAACAAAAGTGGATAGTTAAAAGGATCTCGACGTAATTATCAGTGATGATCTCAAATCATCTAAGAAGTGTGTTTCCACTTCAGAGAAGACAATAAGATTCTAGGACTGATTGCGCGATCTTTTGGTTTTAAAAATCCATCTGTCATTAACATGCTATATGAATTGTTAGTTTGTCCACATTTGGAATATGCTGCATCCGTATGGTCACCGAATCTCATTAAAGACATTGACAGATTGGAAAATGTACAACGGTGAGGCACAAAACTGATTCAAAATACCAGAAACAAATCGTACGAAAATCGAATAAAACATATAAATCTATTTTCCCTAAATAAGCGTAGACTCATAAGTGATTTGATACAGGTCTTTACGATTCTAAGGGGAAATGACAACAAAAAAGTGACGAAATTTTCACATTGAATGCAAATCAGACAAGAAATAATGGTCTCAAACTGTCAGGAAGTAGATTTAATTTGGAAGTGGATAGAAACAACTTCACCACCCGTGTATACAATAAATGGAATAAACTTCCTGCAGAGGCAGTGCAATGTAGTGCAGTTCGAAGTATTAAAATTCATCTAGATAGATACCCATTTTATTTATTTATTTATTTATTATTGTTATTTAGGTTTATTTGTTGTCTATTTGTGTATTTGTTATAAATTATTACTATTTTTCTGTTCGTTTATTATTTATCATTATTTATGTTTTATTTTATTTGATCTATTATGTATTTTTCATTTATCTACTTTTTTACATATTTATCTATTTTTTGCGCATCCAACCTAGTTACGGACCAAAAGGTCTCCTGTCGGCATGGTCTTTCTTTGTTCCTTCGTAAATATATATATACATAAATGCAAATAAAATTCTGCATGTTTATCCACCCGCTATATATATATGTATGTATATATATATATATATATATATATATATATATATATATATCTATATATATATAGATATATATATATATATATTGCATATAAGATAGACGAAGATAGGTAAATACACACACAGACAGGCTGGCTGAGAGACCAGAGAGAAGAGACATAAATATAAGTAGAGAAGAAGAAGGAGGCACAAACGGTGGCGAAGGAGGCGGAGACGGAGCAGCTGGTGGTGATAGTGTTGGAGAGGTCGGTGGAGGTTGTGGAGGTGGCGTTGGCCAGGCAATTAAGCGTCGTTGTTAAAGGGGAGAGGTGTGGTTGCGGAGGAGCTCCATAACCCGCAGGTGCTCGTTCTTGCGGCTTGGCACCCATGGTTGCTGCATGCAGCCACGGTGACGTCACACGAAGACACAGCGACGTTACACCTAGCCATAGTGACGTCACACCTAGTTATGGTGACGTCACACGAAGGTATGGTGACCTTATACGTAGCCATGGTAACGTCGCATGAAGACATAATGGCGTCACCCGTAGCCACTGTGACGTCACACTTGGCCATAATGATGTCACACGCAGCCATAATGACGTCACTCAGACTCTCACACGTAACCATGGTGACGTTTCATGTAGCCATGATTACGTCAGAAGATTTCAGTCACTGATGTCCAACCTTCCCTCTTTTATCGCGTTTGAAAGCTTTCTTTGTTTATTTGATCTGTCCGCACGTAATTTTATTCAGATGAAGATTTGTCCTTTCCTCCCCTCCCCCTATAACCCGGCAACTAAATGATTACTATCTCAAGTCTATCTCGACAGCTGCCACCAGGTGATTTTATTCAGCTGTGAGAGCCCTCCCCAACACTTTAGTGTGAGGTAATATGTATATAAAATTATGTGGGAAACCTCTTGCTCAATGGCGTTCCCGCTGAGGGTATTGCGTTGTTCCAGAAGCGATGACTGATCGTGAAGTCCGATAACGACACAAAAACGGCTCAAATGAACCTTGCGTTCAACTGGGGCCGCGACCACAGGCAGTAGCTGTTTCTTACGGGAGCACATACACATGCACACTCGCGCACACACGCACACACACACATACGCACACACACACACACACACACACACACACACACACACACACACACACACACACACACACACACACACACACACACACACACACACACACGCAGGCACGCACGCACACACACACACACACACACACACACACACACACACACACACACACACACACACACACACACACACACACACACACACACACACACACACACACACACACACGTCGGAGTTCTGGCAGGTGGCAGGTGGCAAGAGACAACGTGGAGGATGCCAACTAACAAGTGGTAGATAGAAAACGGCCAGTGGCTAGTGACAGATATCATGGGACTATTGTCTGCACGAGTTTGATAGATTTAGTATTTTAGGGAGTTTAGTGACATCCCCTAGGGACCAGAGTCACCCAGCATTCCTTTATGGTTAGAGACTTCTCTGTTCAAAGAAGAATGCGGATCACTTTGAATTTCTACTACTGCAGTAACCAAGTAGAATAGTTGAAAACATATGATAACTAGATTTAAGCATTACTTTTAATCTACAATATATTTCTTGTAGAAATGGTATAGGAAATATTTAGATAGTATAGATATAACACAATACATGTACATACTCGTATCATTGAATCTTGAGATTTCTCTTTTACTGTTTATAATAGACTCGTTTTAGCCAGAACAAAATCTGCAAGACATCACACATATATACATAAGACACGAAGTGGCCCTATAATGTCGTGGACGCAGGATTCCAAGTGGTGAGGTAACTTACTGTGGATGTGGAAACTTAGTGGTAATTCAATGCTGTACACACACGAAGTTCTACAGTCGTGT
>NC_134802.1:18971510-18981510 GCF_046742065.1 Oratosquilla oratoria | reverse complement strand
AGCAGCGAGGCCAGTCGTCACCGCCGCCGTTGGCCCTAGTGTCCCCGCTGCTGCCACCGCCTCCACCCGGGAGATCCTGCCACCGTTGCCGCACTGACTACTGCCGCCTCCTGGAGCCGCTGCCTCCACCTAGGTGCTACTGCCGCCGTTGGAGTTGGTGCCACTCCCGTCCACGCCCCTCACCTCCCGCCACCCACAGGTTTTACCGCCGCCCTGCCCGAGGAGAACTTCTGCCCGGCCACCTCCTCACTGTTCCCTGGAGAGGCAAACCTCTGCCTGATCGCCTCACTGTTCCCTGGAGAGGCGAACCTCTGCCCGACCGCGGCCCGCCCAACTGTTCTCTTGGAATGGCAAGTCTATTCCCGCCCGCCGCCTCACCGTTCCCAGGAGAGGTGAGCCTCTGCCAGTCGCTGCCCTCAGAGCCGACGCCGCCATGAGACGACACTACTCAGCACCGCCGCCAGTCCCGGACCGCACTGCCGACAACGCTGCTTCTAGCCACCACCGTCGCTTCGAGCTGTCGTTGGCAATGCTGCCTTTCCCGGACCGCCCGCTGAGTCGCTGCTGCATGTCCCACATCGACATGCCGCCGCCCTGACCTGCTACTAACGCAGTCTCCAGGAACTCCGAGCCCGCGCACATTACCTGCTGGCCCCTGCCGCCACCAGCCGTCGCCCCGACCTACCAACAACGCTGCCTCCAGCCGCCACCGCCCCCCGGATCTGTCGCCGTCGCCGTCTCCAACCGCCGGCATCATTCCGAGCCGATGCTGCCGTCGCTGCCCGACCTGCGATGCCGCAGCCGCCTGCCACGCAGCCACCGCCTGCCACAGACTACTGCACGGTGGCCCACCGCCTCTTCGCCCACAGACTACTGCCGGCCGCTCCCACTGCAATGCCACCTGTCATACCGGAAAGACTCCAGCCGCTAACCGCCGCTTCCTAATTGCCAGCCGATCCACCTGCCGTCCACGGGCGCCTACACACTAGCACCAGACTTCACACCTGCCATGTCGGTGACTTCCGATCCTGCTGACAGCTCGTAACGCCTCGAGACTGAAATCTCGTTCCTCATACCTCGTCACTAGGTGGGGGATAATGTAGCAAGGTCACGCCTTAAAGAATTCGTTTTCTATAACATTCGTGAACCATAATTAATTTCTGTATTAATAATTGTCACCCCGCTAGAATTAGTATTATGGAAATATAACATTGTTGAATCTTTTATGTACCAAATATCTATATGTAGATATCTATAAATGTTATCAGTATTATTCTCTATTGTTAGAAATGTAGTACGTAAGGAAAATTGTTCGCAGTGCTCCTAAATGTACATTATACCCTTCTTGCATAAAGAATTCTATTCCGCTGCCAAGACAGGAGAATTATTCACCTATACCACGCATAATAATTCCAATAAACAAGTCCCAAGAGAACTGAAGTTTTTTTAATTCCATCCATTCTCTCACTGACGACTACTTTCACCAACTGTAGTAACATACCACTAAACCCTGTCGGGGATCCTTTTTGCCAACTTCTGTGTGTGTTTATACATGTATATATGCATATACACACGCGCGTACACACACACACACACGCACACACACGCACACACGCACACACACACACACACACACACACACACACACACACACACACACACACACACACACACACACACACACACACACACACACACACACACACACACACATATATATATATATATATATATATATATATATATATACATATATATGAGAGAGAGAGAGAGAGAGAGAGAGAGAGAGAGAGAGAGAGAGAGAGAGAGAGAGAGAGAGAGACTTGTATTGTTGTACATTGGTTGGAGGCGTTGGAAATAAGCTATTCGTGGTTCTTCTAATTATTGTGTCACCTCCGTAACAGCTGCTTTCTATCAACGGAGGTGACAAAGAAAATGGTCCGGTTGCCAACAATTTATTTTGCAACTTATAATTCAAATGGTGGCGGTCTGTATATTTACATCTATATACATTATTGAAGTGAGTATGGGCACTCAGTATTTACTTTAACTCTTTATACATCTTTAAATATAAGAAGTTATGAAAAAACGCTCGAGGCTATTGTATAGTATCGTTGTATGGGCGACTCCCCGGTCGTGATAGAGGTGGCTTGGCGAATGAATGAATAATTGAGACTCAATCTACAGGCATTTCTTGCAACAGATGCTCGGCACAGCTACCACTCGCTGACCATAGCGAAGTTAATTCTCAAAGAAGATAAAAATATAATTTGACATATAAGATAAATGTACATGGGTTTTGAGAAATGTTATTATGTATAATAAAATTGATTTAATCATAAGAACATGTGGAATTAGATATCATTTCCGTTCACTTAGGTAAGATTCAACCTTATGAAGAGGTGGCTCGACTGCGAAGGTTATAACAGAGGAGAGGAGTTGAAAGAGAAGTTCAGAGGGTTGGTGAGGGTCCTCTATAGTAGGGTAGTACTAACTGATGATGGAACGTTCTCTATGTCGAGGCCATGGGAAACTCTTTTGATATGATCTTTTTGCAATACGGTCTCTGTAAGATCGTGCAGCCTGAGTGCTTTGATTTTATTATTTGACTCATGTCCAATGATACGAAATGGTCCAGTGAATTTAGAGTAGAGCTTTGAGGCGAAGGTGTGGTTGGGGGTGAAAACAATGTTGTTGTGCAGACGGGCCATATTATCCTTAGCCAGATTAAAAGTATTATTTTTTAAGACTATTGAATTTTGCTACTTTGACCTTAACATGATCATTGCAATTGTAAATGGGAGGTAGTTCTGAAACAAGACGTTCATATTGCAGACTTTTGTCTGAGCCAAAGAGGACAAAATGAAGTGATTCCAAATTTGACCTGTTTATGGCAATGTTAATGCAAATTTGAATCATGATAATATGTTTATCCTAAGAAGGATGAAGACCAGAAGCAAGGAGTGTCAAAGAACATTTAGAATCTTTCGGTTCTTGCGTCCAACTAAGTCATTGAAACTAGGGTAGTAGGCAGTAGTATTATATTTTATGATTTGAAAGTATTTACAAATATTCTAAAGATTTTCATTGTTGAACTCAGTCCCGCTGTGAGAAAACAAAGTTTTGGGTGTAGTGAAGGGGCATATGAGTTTGTCAATAAGATTCTTTGCCATGGGTTGTATTGTCTTGTCTGACAGGAGGAAAGAATACAGAATCGTGAAAAAAAAAGGTCGACAGAGACAATGAGGTATTGGTTTCCGCTGGGTGTGAGTGGTAACTTCAGTAGGTCAATGGTTTCTGCGTCGAATGATTTACAATGGGTAGGATAAGCTCAGATGGGAACGTGCCCACTGATATAACCATTGTGTGACGCGCAAGAATGACAAGCATCAATGTGAGAGTGTGCATCCTTCCTCATGGTTAATCATAAGTATTGCAATCTGGCTTGTGTAACTCATTTTTCCTTGCCAGGGTGTGCAGCAATAGGGGAATTGTGTAGGACTTTCAGAACTTTAGGAATGAGGTCCGTAGACAATACGAACTGAAATACTGACCGGTTGGATTCATGTTTGCTCGTTAGAGTTGTTTTGTGTTAGAGTATGTCATCAACTAACGTGTACTTACAGATATTGGGAGGGAAATTATCCGTATCAACTGTGTCTTCAGATCCTAGAAAGTATATAACACGTTTCCATAAAGGGTCTGATCTTTGCGCTGCAGCTATGAGCGCTTGTGTAATTGTAACGGAAATGGGATTTTGAGTAATGATCGTGATATGGCGACTGAGAAGGTCTACTACTAGGTTCACTTTCCCTGAATAAAATGAAAAGTGGAGGCTAGCATAGGAAATTGGTCTGAGGTTTGTGTCATGTCGTTGCATGAGAACTGCACCAAGTCCGGTGTAGGACGTATCTATGTACATTGTAAAAGGAATCTTGTGTTTGGGAAAACAAGGACAGGTACCATGGTTAAGGCTCTCTTTAAGTAATTTTTTTCTTGGTCAATTGTCCAAATGAAGGGGGTGTCCATAAGTAGTGAAGTTGATCATGTTGCTATACCAGCGTAACCTTGAATGCATCGCCAGTAAAATCCTGATGGATCAAGGAATGAACGTATGTGGTCAACAGAAGTAGGGCGTGGAAAATCAATGACTGCCTTGACCTTGTCCTGCGAGGTTAAAATTCCTTGTGAATTAAGGACATGCCCTAAGAAGCGTATTTCTTTCTGAAGGAAGGAGCACTTCTTAAGCTTCAGTTTGAGGCCTGCTTTTGCTAGTCGTGAGAAGACAGTGTTAAGAGTGTGTAAGTGTTCGCTAACCAATCTCGAAGCAATAATCACATCATCGAGGTACATAAACACAGAATGACCTATGGGACCTACAAAGTACTGTGTGAATAAGTCGTGTGAACACTAAAGGAGCTGAAACGAGACCCATGGCTAGTCATCCTAAATGATAGCGTCCTGTGGGGGTGTTGAACGCTGTCAGGGGTCTAGACTCTGAATCTGGAAATATCCCAACATAATGTCCAAGGTCGTGAACACTACGTTGTTTTCACCGACGGAGTGTAAAAGGTCTTGTAATACAGGGATGGGTGTGTGTCTGGGATAGTTAGCTTATTTAATTCCCTGAAGTCTATTACTGGGCGAAAGGAACCATCATACTTAGGGACAACAAAGAGAGGGGAATTTTCTTCATTGATTGATGGTTCAATGATGTCTTGAACAATCATGTCTTTGATAAGGTGATCTACAATTATGCGTTTACTGTGTGACATTCTGCCTGCGGGAATATAACGTGGTTTTGATTTCTCATGAAGGGGTATATTATGGTGAATGATATTAGTAACTCAGAGGGGTTCATCTGGAGCTGCAATACTTTCTCTGAACATGTTACAAAGTGCAATCAAGTCTGGTTGTGCATTAGGGAAGACAATGGGGTTGAAATGTGGTGCATCAATGGGTTTCTGTGCTATGAGCACGTCGAAAGTTATGGTACAAAATTGAGAAGTAGGGAATTGGTCATCTATGACTTTGATACCTGAAGGAAATTTGCACCATCCATGAGATGGTGGGGGTGCGTTAATGCCATTGGCAATCAAAATGCAAGTTTGCCATGAACACGGCAATTTTCTGGCATACAGAGTACATCGGTGTCTGGGACTTGAAAAAAAAAATTGTAGGTGTGCCTTTGTATACTCATGAAGGAACAGTGCCTTTGGGCTGATGAAAACTGCGTGTGTTTAGTCCCAAATATAGCTGATTTTGACACGCGGGAGGAGTTAGTGCTTCTCCTATGTTTGGAATGGATGTCCACGGCTGTCAGTAAAGTGAAAAAGGTAGAGTCCTAGAGAGGGTTTGGAGTATTTGAGCACTGGGAACTCTGTTGTATGAAAAATGGGTGGAACATTTTTTACTAGCAACTGGTGCATCCTCGTGTTATGAATTTGAAGGGATGGAGTACAAGCAATTCGCGAGGGGTCATGGTCTACCTGTGCCTGATCGGCCACGTGAATGTGATTTACGTTATGATGAGCTGTTGATTGTAATGCAGGGAGGAAATGGTTTGCATGAATTATACCATTTTGAGCAGAGTGACTATGTTATATTGCTTCATCATTTCTAAACCTATGAGGGCATTAACAGGAAAATTAACGTCAGCTACGTAGGCGGTAACTGATATAAATGGGCACTGATCCTTGAACCTAATGTAAAGGGAGAATTTACTGACGATCGGGAATGGTACAATATAAACATTGCAAAGGTTGGCGTCAGGAGGTTCCAAAATAAAGACAAATTTTCTTGTAGTATGGATTTTATGAAAACTCTGAATTGACATTATATTGACTTGGGAACCTGGTCGAGAAATATTGTCACTTTGGTATTATTAGAATTTACATTGAATGTTAAAGAAAGGGAAGACATGTCTGGAATATCCAGGGTATGTATAGGTAGGGTTGATGAAGGAACTTCTGGGTATGGAGTGATTGGCCTTGATGTGGACTGAATTTTGGTGTTGTTCGGTAGTTATAAAGGAGATGTATTACGTGAATGTCTTGCGGAAGAGTTATCTAGGGAGTCTGGTCTTTGTTGCCTCCGTGCTAACAGCACACGACAACGATCACTCGTGTAGAAAGGTTTTTCGTGATAATCGCAGTGGCGGTTTGGTTGTGAAGATTGTCTGTGGTAGCATGTGTTTGCAAGGTGTTTTGGTTTGTGGCAGTATATACAAATCAATTGTGTCCTTGATGGAGAGCGTTGGTGTAAGCGATGTCGATTGTCAGATGTGTGTCTTGACCCCATGTTATGTAGTGTGGACCGTGTGACTTGTGCTATTGTATTGGTGGGCGTAACGGGTATTGATGGACTCTAGATCTGGATGATTGCTTTGTCAGTATCAGAGAATTTTCTCTAGAATTCGCGTAGTGTGATACTTGGTGTGAACGGGATAGTACCAGCTTTTTGGAGTGTGTATGGGTGTAATTGGAATAGTAGTCAAAAATACGCCATGAGTGACACTACGTGTTCCAATGATACTTTGTCGTCTGAGATCCAGTCAGTTTTTGAGGTTCTCTCTTAACTCGCTTTTAAAAGTTGAAGCAATTTTTACATCTTTCTCTTTGGTGTGGACTATGATTGTGTGTCATACTCAATAAGTATAGGGGGAAAGTGATTCAAATACCTAAAATGATGCAAAAGATTTCTTAAAGTGCTCTACAAAATCATTATAAGACTTAATTTCCTTAAAAAGATCAGATTGAATGACATCACCAGAATTTTTTTATTTTTGTCTATTCTGGTTGTTAGAATGGATATTTTTCCTTTGTCGTCTGTGATGTTTCTACGTGTTATTTCTGATTCAACAACGGAGAGGAAACTGTGTACAGGAATGTTCCTCCCGTCAAATCTAGGTAATGTGGTTTCATTCTTGACTATGGTGATAAGATTCTGTGTTGTCATGGTAATGTGTGTGCCAGGTGAATTATCAGAAGAGCCGTTAGCACAAGGGGGACATGTCTTTATGTTCTACAAAGAAAGAGAGAGAGAGAGAGAGAGAGAGAGAGAGAGAGAGAGAGAGAGAGAGAGAGAGAGAGAGAGAGAGAGAGAGAGAGAGAGAGAGAGAGAGAGAGAGAGAGAGAGAGAGAGAGAGAGAGAGAGAGTAATTGTCTCCTGGTGATATTTAGAATGGGAATCGTATCTACATTCCAGGGATGTTGTAGTGGTTTGGCTCTTGGGTTGACGATGTAGTGGGAAAGACTTGGTGTGAAGATACACTGCTGCAAACAGAGGGAGGTATATGTATATTCGTATGATGCGGTTAGGCCTGGTGAGAAATACAAAAAAAATGAAGGGCGATATATGCATAAGGTCAAAAGAAGAACAGGGACAGAAAATGGATGAGACAATATGGATGTACTCCGACTTTGGAGTGGACAACGAAAGTCGCTCTTATGCGTAGTCTAGGCGATGAATGCGGAGGGGTGGATGGAGTAGTAGTTGGCGGTGGCACGAAGCTACATGCAGGAGTGGAGGAAGTGGTGCTCTCAGGCGATTACGACGGCTGCTACAGTCTTGTGTGGTCCAAAACGCCGGTGGTGGTAGAGAAAGCGGTGGATGCCCTTTCCCCCGGTTTGTAGGGGGAACAGCGTAGTAGAATGGGATGACCTCTGGCGAATTTATTCTCCTAGGAGTAATGATGGATGCCGCGAAGAGGGTCTGTGCCTCGTAGTGTGATGCTGGACGAGGCAGCGAAGAGTAGTTGCCTCGTAAGTAGGAATGTAGTGTTGAATCCCAGGGAAGATATAGAGTCAAATTCCAGGGTAAATGCATCTTCGAATCCCAGGGATGGTGTAGCGTCGAATTCCAGGAAACATCCAATATCGAATCCCAGGGAAGATGTAGCGCCCAATACCAGGGGAGATGTACCGTCGAAATTCCAGAAAGGATGTATCGTCGAACCCACGAGCAGCCACAAGAATGTAAACTTATGTTGTTCTACGTTGGTTGGAGTCGTTGGAGATAAAATATTCGTAGTTCTTCTCTTTATTGTGTCGCCTCCGTGATTACTGTTTTCTATCAACGGACATGAAGAAGAAAATTATGGCGGTTGCCAACAATATATTGTATAACTTATAATTCTAACATCTTCTGTCTGTTTATCTACATCTATATACATTATGGAACTGAGTATGGGCACTCAGTATTTACTTTAACTCTTTATAGATCTTTAAATATAAGAAATTATAAAAATACGCTAGCGGTTATCGTATAGTAACGTTGTATGGGCGACTCCCCGGTCGGGATGCAGGTGGCTTGACAGTTGATTTCTGAGGTCAAGCCAAACTGACCGCGGGTCACATCACACCACAGGTGATCCGTTTTTATTCACAGGATCAGAAATCGAGTGGCTAATGCATGCGCGTGCGTGTATGCACATTAGCATAGAATGAATAATTGACAATCTACAGGCATTTCTCGCAATATGTATATATATATATATATGTATATATATCTTCAACCCCAAATCACTTTTAATTCCATGCCATCGCAATCGAGACTGATGAATCGCTCGATGGAGACATCCGTTGGAAATTGAAACGTGGACGAGCCGAGGATTCGAACCCAGCTACCCCGTAACAAAGTTACAGTGACTTAAACCAATACACTCTCTTGATAGCTACAGAAGAGGGCTACAGTTGATAGCCGAAATATAGGATTCTTCTTTATTCGAAGTTTATTTTCTCCGACTGTGGGTTTCCTGTGTTATTTACAAATGTGCTACTACATTCTGTTTAGAAATTACATATATAAATATATATATATATGTATATATATATGTATATATATACTGTATATATATATACACGCGTATGTGTGTATGTGCGTGAGCGAGTGTGTGTGTGTGCGTGTGCGATTCATCACGGTCTTGGACATTTATTACCCTCTCGGATGAGAGCTCAGAGTTCTTATATGGCCCGGTATATGGGTAATGTTGTGACCTTACGCACCAACACACACCCAATTCCTTGACCACAATAGCTGGAGTGCCGCCTCACATTGTAATGATACAGAGTTTTTAACTTCAGTGCGGGACTCGAACTCGGATCGCTAAAATTAGCGGTCGAAAATAGTACCACTGCACCATTGAGTAGTGTGTGTTCGTGTGTACATGTGTGTGTGTGTGTGTGTGTGTGTGTGTGTGTGTGTGTGTGTGTGTGTGTGTGTGTGTGTGTGTGTGTGTGTGTGTGTGTGTGTGTGTGTGTGTATGTGTGTATGTGAGTGTGAGTGTGTGTGTGGGTATTCATTTCAATCTGTTTATACTTTACTTAATCAAATCTAAGTAAAGTAAGACTCACCTGTATGGTAACATACCAGTTTATTGTTTGGAACGGTTACTGTAGCTGAGTTTTTTTGTTTTGTTTTTATCTCGCTTTTAGGCGTTGGATTTTGATCTCACCTAGCACGTGAAAAGCCTGGGGCTCGATCCCTAACGAATGTTGCTGGCTGCTAATTATCATGCCTCCCGAAGCACACAGGGCAAGGGTGACGCGTTCGGCCTCAGTTATGGGGTCTCAGACCGCTTCAGTTCTTTGGTCCATTTACTACAATGATGCACTTTGGTGGTTCTCTTCTGGTGTTGATAATGATTAGGTACCTCACGTTTTGATTACTTTAATATTTTTATAGGTTCCTCTTGGATTAGCGTTAAGCGATTTTATTCAACTTGAGAAATCTTCTAGGGAGGAAGAGTTGAAGCATGAATACATACATACATACATACATATATATATATATATATATATATATGTGTATATATATATATATAATATATATATATATATATACATATATATATATATATATATATATATACAAGTATTCTTCGCATATTTCAGTCTGCCTAATCATTGAAGACTTGAATCTGTTTCACGAAAATTCTTTGTTATCCTGCATATGGAACTCAATATAAATTTTTGCTAATGAGTTTATGTAATAAAGTGAG
>NC_134802.1:18959010-18961510 GCF_046742065.1 Oratosquilla oratoria | reverse complement strand
GATGATGATGATGATGATGATGATGATGATGATGATGATGATGATGATGATGATGATGATGATGATGATGATGATGATGATGATGATGATGATGATGATGATGATGATGATGATGATGATGATGATGATGATGATGATGATGATGATGATGATGATGATGATGATGATGATGATGATGATGATGATGATGATGATGATGATGATGATGATGATGATGATGATAATAATAATAATAATAATAATAATAATAATAATAATAATAATAATAATAATAATAATAATAATAATAATAATGATAATATAATAATAATAATAATAATAATAATAATAATAATAATAATAATAATAATAATAATAATAATAATAATAATAATAATAATAATAATAATAATAATAATAATAATCAATAATATAATTTTTAAACCTTGACCCGTTTTTGATTCGTTTCCCGTTTCGGTCGCGCACACTACGAAAAGCGGGACACCCCTTTTAGACTCTTGAGATATTTTAGATCCTCTAGATCTTTTAGATTCTTGAGATCTTTTAGATCCCTGAAATCTTTTAGATGCTTGAGATCTTTTAGATCGTCTAGATATTTTAGATTCTTAAGATCTTTTAGATCCCTGAAATCTTTTAGATGCTTGAGATCTTTTGGATCCTGAGATCTTCTAAATCAAAGAGATCTTTTAGATCCTTGAGATCGATAGAGCCTAAGGTATTTAGATCGCTGAGAGATACAAGATCCTCGAAAACTTTGAGAACCATTAGATCTTTATGATTGGGTTCTTTTAGACCCTTGAGTTCTTGCGCGAAGCGCAAAAGCCCCCTGCGGAGCAGGGCCGGCGAAGCCGGTGGGCTTGTAATAATAATAATAATAACAATAATAATAATAACAATAATAATAATAACAATAATAATATCGAAGCTTCGTTTCGGTGCTCCCCAGTACAGCGTGGTTGGGAGGGAGCGGTAGGGAAGGGAGAGGAGAGGGGAAATCGGTCGGGTTTTCTTCTCAAGGTTCCAAGGGGCCCATCCATCGTTTACCAGAGCGCTAATGATTCGGGCCTCTACGGTGTGGAAATCCTCCGGCGGGGGATAGGGGTGGGTTAGGTTGGGGTGGAGTATCAACGATCCGCTAGGGTCATCAGAAGTTCTGCGAAGAGAGATCAAGAAATTGTTATCTAGCCAGGCCTCTTCCTTAAGAAAGAGTGAGAAATCATATGTTTCAAGCAGTTGTAAGAAAGATATGTTGATTTTTTTTTCTGATATTGACAATAATTTTGAAGAAGACAAATTGTTTTGATTTCAGCAGTCTACTGGAATAAGTCAAGGTTTGGTTTATGGATGAGAAATAAATGAATTAAGATTGTCAAATATTTTTCTTCTGTAGAAGTTCCGTGGGACATCACTGTTACTGGAAGCGTTCCACGAAGATAGAGAGGCTGGGAGACGCAGGTAAAGAGAGGAAGAGGTGGAGGAAGAGGAGGAGGAGGAGGAGGAGGAGGAGGAGGAGGTCCTGGATGAATTTCATTCCTCCAGAATTCCGTAGCGGGCTATACGAAACTCGAACAATTTATCAAGTATATATGAAAAATATCAAATTTCTTTGTGTAACAAAATGTAAGAAAGTTGAACATACAGTCCCACGTGCAAAGTTTTAAGGACACATTCCACCAATGATAAACTAAGACAAACAAACAATCAGGCAGTTAGCATGACGTACTTTTCCTGTCACTGATGTTGCTACAATCTAAACACTCTCAAGTTCTCTACTTTAATTTGTAGTTCTACCGTCATTATCGTCACTGGCACAAGCCTTTATCAATGGTCTTCAAATGGGGAAAACCTTTCCATAACATCAATGGTTAGATCATTTAATCATTGATCTGTGGGTGAATAGAATTGTCAGGTAAGCTCCACTCCACTTGAGCGATGGTGAGGGACTCTATATAGATTAGAGGTTGCCGCCGCCAGGAGATTTTATTCAGCTGAAAATCCGTTCCCTATTGTCTTTTATTTATCTATTTATTTATTTATTTATTTATTTATTGGGGTGGTAATTTGGATTTATCTCGACGATTTTATTTGCTTGAGGAAAGAATCTTATTTTGCCTGGAATTATTTTCACTCCCTACAAATAGCCATTCTATTCTATTTCTTTTATTATGGCTAGTACTATCACTAGCTCTACTATTGTTATTGCATCATTCATGATAACTTCCTACCGGCTCGTTATTTTTTCTATTTATTCAGTTTGCCACCAAGATATTTATCCCATCTTCGTTCCACCCTTTCTTGGGAGTGTTAGAAGTTGTAGCCACCTTCATGAATCTCTCCTGTATTTGGTAGTACTTTTCCTTTAACTTTGGTCTTCGCCTAATGGTTTTATTACACTTCATAGCACTTCTGGAGGCTGTTGACTGTTCTCAACCACTAACGATATTCTCCCATAACCCTGACTCCCTCTCACACATTCCACTCCCCCAAATCCTTCCTACTC
>NC_134802.1:18941510-18949010 GCF_046742065.1 Oratosquilla oratoria | reverse complement strand
ACACACACACACACACACACACACACACACACACACACACACACACACACACACACACACACACACACACACACACACACACACACACGCGCGCGCGCGCGCGCGCACGGACGCACACACAATTTACTGTTGATATGGTTGGCATCGAGGGTATAGTAACTATGTAGACCTGAGATCAATTCCTTCTCAAGGATTGAAAGCTTCACTAACAGTGCAAGCATTTACTGTCCCCCTTGAACAAGGAGATGGTGCGTATTCGTGTGTGCGCACGTATGTGTGTGTGTGTGTGTGTGTGTGTGTGTGTGTGTGTGTGTGTGTGTGTGTGTGTGTGTGTGTGTGTGTGTGTGTGTGTGTGTGTGTGTGTGTGTGTGTGTGTGTGTGTGTGTGTGTGTTCGTGTGTGTGTGTGTGTGTGTGTGTATGTGTGTGTGTGTGTGTGTGTGTGTGTGTGTGTGTGTGTGTGTGTGTGTGTGTGTGTGCGCGCGCGTGCGTCTGTGTATTTGTTTGAGAGAAAAAACGAAACGGAAAGGAAGACGGCAAGAAGGGGAGACCCTTCCATAAAAACGAAAAACAATGATGCGGTCAGGAGAAGGAAGAAGAAGAACCGGAGGAACAGGAGTAAAAGGAGGAGGAGGAACAGGAGAAGGAGGAGGAACGGGAGGAGGAGGATCAGGAGAAGGAAGAGGAACGGGAGGAGGAGGAAGAGAGGGAGGAAAAGGAGGAAGATAACAAGTAGATGGTGTGAAAGGAGTAACAATAGGAGAAAAAGGAATTGGAGGGAAAAGAGGACGATGAAGAGAAAGAGTAGGAAAAGAAGGAAGAGGAGGAGGAGGAGGAAGAAGAGAAGGGGAAAGAGGAAGAGGAGAAGGAGGAGGAGGAGGAGGAAGAGGAAGACTTCGAAGAACAATGGGAGAAGTAAGAAGCGGTGACAAACGTCACCAGCATGAGACGAGAGGAATGTAATGAAAAGGTCTACGTGGACGATATAGGAAGGTAATTTCAGGAGACTTGGCGTAAGTAGGAAGCAGGAACCGCGCGCTCTTCTCAAACGGTACAAAAAGAAAAGGAGGATTTCAAGACTAATGAGAAGTGATACTGTAATATTGGTGTGAGAAGGAAAAACCCAGATGTTCTCAAAGGACACTTATGTGATTATATTTGTTGAGTTCCCAATTTCCTATTTTATGAAAAGTTTCAAAAATATTTTCGTATACTCGTATTATTGGAAGAGATACACTTCGTAGGTCCAAGTGGTCCTACGTTCACCTCACAATAACTGCCAACTCGCCGCCCGGTCGTGGTTAATATACCACTTAATTGCTGAAGTCAGCATTTGGTAAGGGTAGTTGACAGCTTTAACAATATTTGTCTTATTGTCATACAAATGGAAGGTTTAAATATAGGTTATATTATGAAATGGTTGGTTCCATTATGTGGTTATTTCTTGTGATTTAATTTGTGTTCGGGTTTATTTGGGGATGTGGTGTTATGTGTGCGATGGAGACGATTTTCTGGCTACTTAGCCATTATCACGTACTGATCATGTG
This sequence comes from Oratosquilla oratoria, assembly GCF_046742065.1. Taxonomy (NCBI): domain Eukaryota; kingdom Metazoa; phylum Arthropoda; class Malacostraca; order Stomatopoda; family Squillidae; genus Oratosquilla; species Oratosquilla oratoria. The sequence goes on along the minus strand of NC_134802.1, from coordinate 18,947,465 downwards.
ATGGATGGTCGCCTAAGGGCGTGGATGTTTGTTCATATGTGTGTTATGATGTAGTTTTCCGTGGATGATGCTACAATATGTAAGGTTACATAATACCACCCTCCCAGCGACAGGTGACTCCTATCACATGGAGTGATCAGTCCCACAGACTACACCCTACCCACATCGTTTCTTCCCGCGTGAACAGCCGTAACCGTGTTCGTCCTCCTTTGGTCCCTGATGGTCTGGGTATAAACGGAGATCCCACGGCCCAGTTGACATACAAGCTTGCAACGTCGTTTAGTCTTCCGTTGCAGGATGTCATAGCGTCGCACCACGGAGTCCCCCAACACCAAGAACTTCTGATTTCCAGCCACCTCATCTTCCAGCAGAGCAAAACGATTGGCTAGAGCCAGCGGTTACTCCGCAGGGCATCCGGTTACCGAACGCGGGCTCGACAAACGGGACCCCACGAAGTGCCACTCGCTCACGGTAGTGTCAGAAATGGAAGAGGTGGAATGCTCTTTGGGTTGTGGGGAGGATTCACTCTTCTCACAGAGCGCACTCTTGAGAAGACGAATTTCCTCCTCACACATTCTGAGACGGTCATCCAGGTTTACACAATCTACACAAGCCATTTCACTCCTACTTCGGCTATACAAACGGTAAAGAGAAAATATAAACAAACAAAAGAAACAAAAGCGGTCACTAAATAAGCTAGATATACGAAGCTTACTCTGCTTACCTTATACTATTACTCCTACCTTTGGAGTAAAGTAACAGACTACTATTTTGATTCTAAGTTACTAGAACATTACACTTTACCTTATACCTGTATAATGTTATACGTATGCAATTACAAAAAACACAACACAATCACTTGTTACCATTCGAAGATATACTGTAAACTTAACGGGAAGTAATAAACTTAACAAGATGTATTCGCTAACATGTGTCTCGACAGCAAACGAGTTTACTAGCTGAGGTCTCTGAGCAGACTATGCTGAGGTCTCCGAGCAGACTGAGTGCTGAGGTCTCTAAGCAGACTGAGTGCTGAGGTCTCTGAGCAGACTGAGAGTGCTGAGGTCTTTGAGCAGACTGAGAAGTACTAAGGTCTCTGAGCAGACTGATAGTGCTGAGGTCTCTGAGCAGACTAATAGTGCTGAGGTCTCTGAGCAGACTGAGTGAGTGCTGAGGTCTTTGGGCAGACTGAGAGAGATTTCTAAGGTCTCTGAACAGACTGAGAGAGTGCTGAGGTCTCTGAGCAGACTGAGGAGAGAGTGTTGAGGTCTCTGAGCAAACTGAAACGTTCTTGCTCTTCAGAGTTTCGTTTGAAAGGTACGTTCTTACGTGTGAATTTGGTAAGTGGGGCAGCCATTTTTAACAAAATTCTGTAATATGCTGCCGTGCCAACAAAAGAATTGACTTGATCCTCGTTCTTTAGGGTGGGGAATTCAGCAATGGGTCTCATATTACCTGAGTTTGTGTGGATTCCTTCTTTGTTCACTGTATGACCAAGGAAAGTAACTTCCATTTTTAGAATAAGTATTTGTTAAGTTGAATCTTGAGTCAAGCACTGCTGATGGTGTGTAAGATGTACCGAAGGGTGTCAAAGTCGTCTTCCACAGTAGGGGGAATATTACCAGGTCGTCTATGTAGACGAAAAGGGATTTGCCTAATTTGTCTTTAAAAATACTATTCATGAATCGTTGTAGTGTACTAGGGGCGCTTTTAAGCCCGAAGGGCATACGATTAAATTCGTAATGCCCCTTATCAGTGCTTAAGGCAGTTATTTGTTTGGACTCTTCCGTTAATTGTATCGGCTAGAAGGGAGATTTGAGGTCTAAGGTTGAGAATACCGTGTTTCCTTGACCTAGTGATTGAGGAACGTCTGCCATAACGGGCATTGGGACGCGTTCCTGAGTGGTGTTAGTGTTGACTTTACGGAAACCAGTTATGGGTCTGAAGGACCCGTCCCTTTTAGGAACTGGGAAAGGTGAAGAGTTCCAAGGGGAATTGAATTGTCTAATGACAACACCTTGGTCTAACATGCTATCAATATGATTTGAGACGAGAAGCTTTCTGCTTTGGGGGGCTGGGGTATAGCCGGGGTAGTGTTGGTGGGGGGTATGTGTATGTGATGTTTAACCAATGTTTTTTTTTTTTCAAAGTTTCAATATCCAAGGCAATACCTTGCGATGGGACTGTAGAATATTCCTAAGCCTGTTTTGGGCTTCTTGGAAATCTACAACTAGGATATCGTCCAGAGGGATTGGGAGGGGGGATTGCCATGGTTGTGATAGTGTTGATATGAGTGAGGTGTGCTTCCTTAATGGAGTTTATGTATAGTTGGGTCATGCCTATCTGTATGTGTTTCTTCAGTTTAACTGGGGTATGTGAGATGTTCTCCAGTAAATTTTGTGCTAGTTTTCCTTTCCTAACTCTGCCCCATACAGCAGGCATATGGAGATTCTTTCTCGTACACGTGTCTGGAGAAACTATTATGCTGGAAGTGCACGAGGTATGGTTGTGGTGATGACTTTGCTCTCCACGGGTAAGATCGTTACTTTAGTGTTGGTGAGAATACTTGTGTTGAGGAAGGGGGGAGGGGGGAGGTGTCGTAATGTAAGTGGTATCGCCTGATGCTAACTAAGAGATTTGCAATAGTATCCTGTGCGGTGTTGATGTCAGCAGATGTTGAGCTATGCAAACTTTGTTGCAAGCAAGATGTTGTGAAACTCGGGTAGGTGATGTAGGGTGTGGGGATGGATATTATATGTGCCAACTAGGGTGCCTAAAAGCGCCGGGTTAGGTGAAGAGGGAATCTAAATGTTACTTAACTTGAGCTTAGCAGAGTTTGTATCTTTCAGAATATTGTGATTGACTAGGAATTCTAGTCCTAATATACTAATATGCCATCACATTCAACGGTGCAGTCTTTGACTACATAGAAAGTAGTGGGTGGGAATGAACTATTTACAATGGTTATGGATAATTTCATAGTTGAAGTGAAGTCTAGGTGAGCACCACCTAGTATGGTCCATCTAAGGTGTGATATGTCAGTAGGGTAGTCGTCGCCTAGTTGTGTATAGAATGTGTATAGAATGTTACCTACTGTACCCATGAAGCATAGGGTTTCAGGTTCACGTATGGGAGACGTTATAGGTCCTGCCTCGGCAGGCTGTTTTGTATTCCCCGACTGGACTGTCTGTTTTGTGTGTGTGAGTTGCGTGTGTGTGTGTGGGGGGGGCTGTTATTTGGTTGTGGGTTCCTACTATAAATTGAGGAACGTCTCTGTTGTTTATTTAAGGGTTGTGGTCGTAGCGTGGGGCAGTGTGATTATACTATCTGTGTGGGTGATTATTGGTGGGGGTTTTGAGCACGGCATTCGCAATCCGAGTGGGTGAAGGCATTGTGGATTGAACATGGTCTGATTTGAAGGTTGGGTCTGGGAATCGTTTGGTATTTCGTTGGTTGTAGTTTCTATCTGAATGGTTATAGGAGATGTGTAAGAAACAGTATGTATGCCTTTGATTGCCTAATGACCTTTGGGGTCTTGTCTGGTTGCTACCTACGTTAGCTGAATGGTTTTAAGAGTCGTTGGTTGCATCTAAATGTGAATTTGTGTTGTGAATGCAACACGTTGTATTTAGTCTTGAGCGTTGTCTGCAGTTTTGAGTATCGTGGGAATTAGATTTGTGAAAATCACGCCATGTAGTGCCGAGAGGGTTGTTGAATGGTGCTTTTGTGTTACGGGGGTACGGGGGTTTGGGTGTGTAGGTGCGTTGTTTATGGAAAATATTGTATTTATTCTGGCTGGTTGGGCTTTGCTGAATCTATCTATCCTGCACTTGTCTGTTGTATCAAGGATGCATTTAGATGGGGGACTGTCATTTGTATCGCTGTCAACTCACTGGGCCTCTCTCTCACACCTTATGAAAAACTTGGCAAGCTCAAGAAAGTTTGCTATGTCTTCTCCCTTGACAAAATTTACACCGTGGTTTTTATTTGTGACCTATGGTGAGGGGCCGTTAACAAAAGATCTGATTATTTTAGAGACTTCTGATACTTGTGCCAGAATGAAATGGAATGAGGAGGAGGGGGGTGGTTACGTATGAGGTCTAGGAATTTGAATAGGATTTTATTTTTATTTATTTATTTATTTATTTATTTTTTTGCCTTATCGCTGACCAATTTTCTAAGTTCTGAGAAATATTCCACGTATGACAGACCAGATTCCAATTTGGATTCCAACAGGCGGGCAGGCTGCCGAAATTCATAATGAAGATTGAAGTGATTATTAAGAACTGTGATTTAGTGCTTGTCCTTGGTTATGTTATTGTTAAAAATGGGCATCGCATGGTATGATATAATTTGTGATGGATATGCCACTGGCCTTTGAGAAAGTGAGAATATCTGGGTTAGTAGTAGATAGAGTATAATGGTTATGAATTAGTGTAGGAGGGTTTAGGGGTGGTGTGCCGGGTCTTGGATAATGAATGGTTGTCTGCAAAGTATTGGGTTGACTAGTGATTTATGATGTAGTTGTGTTAATTTGAATTTTATTTGAAGCTTGAATAGAGCTGATGGTGGTAGAGGTGTTGGGGGGGGGGTCTGTTTATGTTATGGTTATTGGTTGAGTTCTGAGTTGTGGTTTTCTCAGGCCCGTTGTTGTTATTAAGGTTTATAAGGGACTGGTCAATGGACACAACCAGGTTCCGGGCTGCAGACTATGATCGAGTATTGTGTGACATGTTGACAATAATTAAACATATTGACAATGTTCAAATTAGTAAAAATTTTACACAATATGATATATATACAGAATGGTAACGGGGAATGAGAAAAATCATTACGTAGTCTTCATCCTTTCTAGTTTATAATTCTTTGGGAAAGAAAGGTTGGCTAGATGATGGATGATGGGGTAGTTGTATTTCTGGATTGTTCCTATTTTTTTATAACTAAATCTTACACAGTAGATAATTAATATTGTTAGAACACGAGGGCTAGTGTCTTGAGAAAAGTGGTTTGAGATATAGTAATATTTGATTATAGATAAATCAGTTCTGGATGAAGTGAATTTCTGTTAAGTACCCATATTAAATTCCAAGCATTTATATATATATATATATATATATATATATATATATATATATATATATATATATATATATATATATATATAAAGAAAACCTTTGGGCGGAAGGTTCGTCCCGGGCTTGGATCGAGGTGGAAGGGGAGAGTGAATGGATCGGAGTACTCGTAAAGCTGGGACGACGTGGAGAGCAGAGTGGTTGCCTAGGTCACGTCAGCTTGGTGCGAATCGTGAGGACTCGGTAGAGTTCGGCACCGGTTCCCCAGTGATTCTATCCCTTATGGTGGGGTAGGGTGGGGACGAAGTGATGATGGTTTCTAGGTGATAAATCAGCTGGGCAAGTTGGCAGGTGACCGTGGGCTGATTCGAATCCACTGGTGTTTGTGATTGAGTTTGTTCGCGGCTTCGTTAGTTCAGCACCGGCCGGAAGGGGAGCAGGTTGTCCTTCTCTGGGGCGGTGGATGTGGTTGTAGTAGTGGTATCAATTAGCCCCATCGGCTTGCACTATGGTATATAGTGTCGTAAGGAGTAGTGATTTCAAAATGTCGTGTACACAGTAGACACTTCACAAGGGTTAATAGAATCAGTCACCGGTAGTTTCACACGTCCATAGATCAAAATGTTCGCTGATGCGTTTGTTCACTTTAGGCTGTTCGTATTCCTATCCGGACGATTTTTTTTTCTCTTGGTCGTACTATGTCACGTGTGGACAAAAGTGATTGGATGAAGTGGCCACTCTGACACTTCGTTCGTATGGGTATGTGAGAATGATGTCACTTATTCCTTCAACACTATGCAAGCGACAAATAGCTTTCTACGGAGTGGTGGTACAGCTGCCCCTATGTAATTGTTCTTGGTGGGTTCCCAATTTCTTATTTTAT
>NC_134802.1:18916510-18921510 GCF_046742065.1 Oratosquilla oratoria | reverse complement strand
TCCATGTTGCAAGGCTGATGACATCGCAGAACTACTTGATGTCAGCCCTATAATAGCTGGAAGGTATTTGTATTAACTTAGCTACTATTAGAAAACAACAAGAAAGTACCCACTTCTTCAACCAGCTAATATCAATTAAAGACAAATCTGGATCAGTAAGATGTTGGTAAGGCCATATTCTCTGATGAGTACCGTTTTGCCCTCTTTTCTTACAATGTTCAAGTGTGAGTCTGGAGATTCTCTGACGAAGATTTTGATTTGAAAAGATTACAACCAGCAGTAAAACACGACGGTAATTCTGTGGTGGCGTGGGGAGCAATTTGCAGCAATGGTCGATCAGACCTGAGTGGAGTGTAAGGGCACTATAAAATCAAATAAGATTATATCCATACTTCAAAAAAAAAAACTCCTTCCTATCTTCTCTGGTGGTAAAAGGACCAAAAAAGACTAATTATTTACGGAGCATGAATTTCCTTGCCACACAAAGAAACCCAAGATTATGAGCCTTTGTATATATATTTGCAATTAACTTTTGCCTTTAGATAAAACTTGATGTTTATAAGTGTGCATATTTACGTATGTTAGGCCTGCGTATGTATACGCGTGCGTTTTTTTTTTGTGTTCCTTTCTACCTATTATTTTATATTATGCTCCTATATTCATTACAGGCTTGATCACGTGTCGTGTGAAAACTTCAGTCGCGCCTCGGATAGACCGGACTCGGTTCGGTGAAGAGGTCGGTCGCGACTTCATCATCCTTCCCTTCCCCCACTCCCTTCCCTTCCCCTTACCCGTCCTCACTCACCCCTCCCTACCTTGACCTCCCCTCACTCTTCTTTCACTACTTCTCCCCTCCTCCTCCTTCTCCAACTCCTATTCTTCCTCCTCCTCCTAGTTCTCCTCCCCTCTCCTCCTCCTCCTCGTCCTCCTCCTCTTTCTCCTCCTCCTCCTCCTCCTCTTCTGGACACTTGGGGTCAATATCCATGCGAGCGTTCTCCTCCTCCTCCTCTGCTGGCTACGTCTCCACTCTGGTTTTCTTTTCCTCGTTTTTCGCTTTTCTTCGTCTTTTCATTCTTCAACCTTTTTCCTCTCTGGGTTTCTTTCAAATTCTGCTGATTTTTTTTTTCAATCTGGTTATCTCTGTATACATACATATATATATACATATACTCGTATATTCGTAAACACATATAACTGTATATCTATATATATATATACATATGTATATATATGTATATATATACATATATATATATACATATATACATATATATATACATATATATGTATATATGTATATATATATATGTATATGTATATACTGTATATATATATATATGTATATATATATATATATATATATATATATATATATACATACACAGACATGACAGAATTACATTTCTGCTCTTATTTAATGATTAATGATTTAAAATTTACCTAATATGTTATATTTACGTAGATTTATGTTGCAGATTATATACAAGATTAATCAAACATGCCACGAACCACAGGAGCAGTAGACCTATCTGAACTTCAGAGAGGTCGTATTGTGTGTCAACTTGAACGTGGAATTAGTCAACGCAAAATATCTGAAAATCTATCAGTATTCCTTTCTACTATTAATAGAGTGATCGTACAATTCACTATAGAGGGCAGGATGGGCACAAAACCTCATTCAGATCGTCCCGGGCCCTCGGAAAGAACCTTGCTTCTTGTCAAAAGAAATGTCGAAGAGGATCCACATTGCAAGGCCTCTGACATAGCAACACAAGCTGATGTCAGTCCCAGAACATCTGTCAGGTATCTCCACAAGTTGGTTACTATGGCAGAGCTGTAAGATGGAAACCACTCATTCGTCCAACCAATATCAAGAGCAGAAAGGATTAGGCTGTTGAGATGGTGGAGAGACCCATGGCCATTTGGAGCACTGTCATTTTCTCTGATGGTTCACGATTAGCATTATTTTCTGACAGTGGAAGAGTGTGGGTCTGTAGACTCTGTAGTTAAAAGGTTGACCTTCAAAAACTGCAGCCAACAGTGAAACATGGGGGCATTTCAATAATTTTGTGGGATGCAATTTGGAGTGATGGTCGATCAGAGCTTGTGGAGTGTCGAGGAAGCAACAATTCAGGAAAATATGTTTCTATATTAAAGGAAGGATTCATTCCAATATTCTTCAGTGGTAGAATGAGTAAAAATGTCCTCCTATTTATGAAATATGGAGCTCCTTGTCACACTGCTCAAGCACCTCAAAATTTATTGAGCCAAAATGGGATCAGAAAACTTCCATGGGCAAGTCAGTCCCAAGATATGAATCCTATTGAACACCTCTGGGGATATTAGGCCGGCAACTTTGCAAAAAGAACAGGAAGCCATCTTCAAAGCCCGAACTCTTAGGATTACTACAGGAAATAAGGAAAAAAATCCATCAAGATGATATTCGTGAACTAATCACTAGTATGCCTAGAAGGGTCCTTGCATTAGAAAAAGCAAAGAGGACGTCAACCAAGCATTAGTTATTCACATTGTGACCATTTATAAGCACTTTGATTATATCAATTGTTTGTTTAATACATTAAACGATTTCTCTTGGTGTCTATTCAATTCTGTCATGTCTGTATATATATACAGTATATATATATATATATATATATATATATGTATACACACACACACACACACACACACACACACACACACACACACACACACACACATATATATATATATATATATATATATATATATGCATGTAGAATTAAATACGACAGCATTCTGACAATTGTTCAACTTTTTCTTAATGTTTTCTATTTGTCTTATCAACTTTTTTCCAGTTGTAGGGTGAGCTGATACAAGTTCTCCATAGTTCTCCATTTAATATTCTCGAGCTTTCGTCTTCAAAGAGACATCATCAGGATTGACAAAATTTCTGCAATAACGAATACAAATGTTGGTACATATAAGTTACAAAATAAATTACAAAAATACAAATACAAATATACATATTGCGAGACGAACAATTCTCGGCTGGACATTTGAATAAATACACCACGTTGGCTTTAGATGTAAAGCCAACGTGGTGTATTTATTCAAATGTCCAGCCGAGAATTGTACGTCTCGCAATATCACATACGTCGGGCACACCAGATGTACTCTCAGCCGAAGACTAACTTGTCACCAACAGGACGGAGCGATCAAGGATCATTATTCAAAATATCACAATCGAAATATTAACAGAGACACCTTAGTTCAATGTACCAAAATTATTGCGTACAATGAAGACCCTAGAAGGTTGAAACTCTTGGAGGCATTCCACATCAGGGACTCTGCCCCCACTATAAACATTCAGTCGGACATGACGTCCAGTATTAAGCTGTACAGTAGCGCTAACCTGAGACATCGCTACATTGAGGTCCCCTCTCCCCCTCCCCTCCCACCCCCCACTCCCCCACCACTCAGACGATCAGCCAGACTCCGTAATGGGAACTCGGACAGCAGTTTATGTATTTAAACCTTTCTCTCTCTCTATCATTTGTACTTTCCTTGTAGACGTAAGTAATAACTCTCGTTATATATCTTTTGTTCTACCTGTATATTTGTATTTGTATTTTTGTAATTTATTTTGTAACTTATATGTACCAACATTTGTATTCATTATTGCAGAAATTTTGTCAATCCTGATGATGTCTCTTTGAAGACGAAAGCTCGAGAATATTAAATGGAGAACTATGGAGAACTTGTATCAGCTCACCCTACAACTGGAAAAAAAGTTGATAAGACAAATAGAAAACATTAAGAAAAAGTTGAACAATTGTCAGAATGCTGTCGTATTTAATTCTACATGCATCAAAGAAAACCTGCTTCCTTACTTCACACACACACACACACACACACACATATATATATATATATATATATATATATATATATATATATATATATACATATATATATATATTTTTTTTTTTTCACTAATATACACTGGGTTGAACACAACAGCATTTTGACACTGGTTAACTTTCTTACTGACATTTTCAATTTTATAACAGTATATCTAATTTTTAATTGACCTTTCGACTTCAGGGATTCATCTTTAGAATATTATACAAGGATTAAGTCATAGTCTTACACAGCTACGTAATACACAGTTGAGAATTTTGTGGGTTTAAGTGTTGGCCTCTTGGGAACACAAACCTTACAGTGTTCCCAAGAGGCCTATATTTAATCCCATGTTGTCCGTACAAAGTTGTTATTTATCTACTATGTAGCTGTATAAGACTCATACTTAATTATTGTATAACATTCTGAACATGACTCCCTAAAGTCGGAATGTTAGGAATGTTAACTAAAACCGGAAGATTATGTAAGGCTTGTATTTGCCCATCCACCTGAAATAAGTTTTACTTTCGGAAGAATTGAAAATCTCAGTAATGAAAATAATCAGCGTCAATATACTCTTGTGTGGCTACCTCCCCCTTACACGGAAGGTAGCCAAAAAAAACAAAGGCATAGAAACCACTCCCACCCATTCCATCCCTTATATACTCCACTCCCCTCCACCCTCTTCCCACCCTCTTATCTTGGCACCTCCTGGATGACTGGTCATTCCTGCATCTTGTCCACTGCCTTGGATCAGAAGCAGCGTCGCAACACACAGCACATCCACAGCAAGGCCGCTTCATTAAATCGGCGACCCCCCTCTCCGTCCCCTCATGTAGAAAAGAAGACGGGGATATATCCTTTTGGGCTGCGTCAATTTATTTCTCATACATACTCCCTCACACCCTATCCCCCACCCACTCCCCCTCATGCATCACGGCATCATCCATACATAACCATTCTCCATCCCCCCTATCTTCTATTCTATTCAGTCCTTCCTCAACAGACATTTTCTTCTTTCCCAAAGCCCCTTTTATCCCAGCCTTCCATCTCACCCTAGGTCGCCCCCTCATGTTCACTCCTTCTATCTCTGCCCTCCACGCCTCTTTTACTAGTCT
>NC_134802.1:18886510-18899010 GCF_046742065.1 Oratosquilla oratoria | reverse complement strand
CTGCCCTGTTGTCTTAATATGATGACCTTGTTTGCGTCACCATTGTTAAAGCCTTTGATCCACTTGAACACCTCTATTAGATCACCCCGCACTGTGTCTTTCCAGAGAGTGTAAGTTAAGGTGCCTAAGCCTCTCTTCGTAAGGTAAATTTCTGAGTCCATGTATCATTTTGGTCATTCTTCTCTGTACTGATTCTAGTGAATTCATGTCCATTCTGTAGGACGGAGACCAAAACTGTACCGCATAGTCAAAGATGAGTCTAACTATCACTAGAGTTTAATAATTACCTCTGCACTTCTATTCGTTACCGTCCTAGTAATGAAACCTAATGCTCTGTTAGCTTTATTCCTGGCGCTAATACAGTGTTTCCTGGTTATAAGGTCCGGACACACTAGAACTCCCAAGTCTCTCTCGCACTCAGTTTTCTCTAAAAGCGTGTTATTTAAGCTGTATCTATTTTCGGGGTTGTGTAGCCCTACGTTTAACACGCTACACTTAGAGATATTGAAGTTCATTTGCCATTTCCCCGACCATATGAACAATTTGTTAAGATCATCCTGCAAAATCTTTGCGTCGTCTCCTGACCTAATTAGGCGTCCTATTTCAATGTCGTCCGCAAACTTACTAACAGCACTATTTATCCCGTCGTCTAAGTCGTTTGTGTACATAATGAACAACAAGGGACCCAAAACCGAGCCTAGGGGACCCCACTAGTAACATTGCCCCACCTAGATTATACTCCATTTATGGTGACCCTCTGTTTTCTGTTACTAATCCAAGGTCTAATCCATTCTAACACTTTTCCACCTATGCCATGGGTTTAGATTTTATTTAGTAGTCTCTGGTGTGGCACCTTATCGAATGCTTTGCTTAAGTCAAGGTAAATATATATATATATATATATATATATATATATATATATATATATATATATATATATATATATATATATATATATTATATATTGTATATATACATATATATATTTATGTATCTATATATATATATATATATATATATATATATATATATATATATATATATATATATATATATATAGATAATCAGGGCAAAAGGGGGAACAGTCATCTGTGACTCCTCAGGATCGAGCCCCAGCATTTGGGCTACACGCTGATTGTATATCTAAAGCTGACCCATGATATATCAAAATTGATAGCTCCAACCACACACATACTGTATATATATATATATACTAAATATATATATATATATATATATATATATATATATATACATATATATGTATACATATATATGAATATATATGTACATATATATATATATATATATATATATATATATATATATATATATATATATATATGTATACTGTATGTGTGCGGTTGGAGCTATTAATCTTGATATATCATGGGTCAGCTTCAGATATACAATTAGCGTGTAAGCCCCATTGCTGGGGTTCGATCCTGAGGAGTCACATGACTGTTCCTCCTTTTGCCCTGATTATCTGAGCACATTGGGCAAAGCAGCAGCTTTGAGCATAATGAAAGAAGTCATAGGTTAAACACCTGCCCACCACAGTTATGTGTGGCAGAGCGCAGATTAACTTTTGTCTCTTTTTCTGTCGCAAGTTATCTGCTGGTTGTATATGGTTTGTCGTGTAGAAGAAAATACTACAAAATATATTCATCATTCTTAATGAGTATTACCACTGAGAGTGGTTCAAACAACACCTCCTGCTTCTCCTCTTCCTCCTCCTCATTCTCTTTTTTTTCCACTCTTTTTCAATGACTCGTCATTACTATGGTGCTGAGAAATGTGCCCTGACGACGACGACGACGACGACGACGACGACGACGACGACGACGACGACGACGACGACGACGACGACGACGACGACGACGACGACGACGACGACGACGACGACGACGACGACGACGACGACGACGACGACGACGACGACGACGACGACGACGACGACGACGACGACGACGACGACGACGACGACGACGACGACGACGACGACGACGACGACGACGACGACGACGACGACGACGACGACGACGACGACGACGACGACGACGACGACGACGATTAACCTTCCCTTCCCAAACTCTCCCATTATTCCAACACCGGAACTATCATTATTCTGGTCTTTTATTGATAGTAAGAGGACTATTTCTACTAAGATGAGAATGTCTTTTTCTGCCCTCCCCAATCTCCCCGAGGCACACCCTCTACTCCATGTGTCTCTCCCTTATTCTTCCCCTCTGCTGATGGGGGCGCTCCCCTCAGTCTCCACCTCCGTCTCGACCATGAGTACTACTGCTACCTCTGCTGCTTCCTGCGCCTAACGGTAGGAGGCACCGCCGCTTTCCGCCTCAACTGCTGTTGGCAAAAGTTGAGCTACAGCTGTCTCTGCTCCTGCCTCTGCTCCGCTTTTTCCTCCGCGTAATTAAGTCTTGGCCGACGTTCTCGCGTGCGCTGCGCAGTAGCGGGACTTTGTAGGGGAGGATCCGGAGACGCAGAAGGAGGCGCAGAGGGAATCTGTAAAGGAGAAGCACTAGTTAGTGGGGCAATGTTTCTGGGGTCGTGAGGACACAGGAGAGACAGGAGAAGGAGTTAGTGAAGGAGGAGTGGGAAATCGTGCCGGAGGTTTCGAGGGTGCAGAAGAAAGCGCAGCAGGAGGATTTGAAGGAGTAGGAGGTCGTGCTGGGGTTGTAAGGGGGCAGGAAGGGGTTCTGAAGGAGGCGACGTAGATGAGTTCTTGAGGAGGTGGTGACCACGCTTATTCCTTTTAATGTCCAGCAGTGCTTCTTAGCTGAATAAAATCGTCTGGGGGCTGCCAGCCAGAATAATGTTCCTGTGTATACCAAGTTCGCTATTTCTGTTTTACTTTTCTAAAATGTGTTCGTATTATCATTACTATCATTATTATCATTATCATTATTTCCCCTTTCGTGAAACAAAAGTCCTTCTGATGCGAATGGTAACGTTTGCAATTGACTAAAACATTATCTCCGATACAGTGACGAACTTTTCAGATTTCCTTCTGTTTAATGCATAATGATTTTGTTCAAGAGAGACTTTCAGATCACAAGTCCTGAGCCTGTGTCCTTATGGGCACCCTCACACTTATGGAATGCTATCCCTTCCTTCGAGGAGATCACTCCGACACTGAAATCAGATTACCCAATCAACTAACTGCTCTACAATGACTGCACAAATTGTATGCAGCCAATACTTTAAGGGACTTTAGTGACACCCCTACCGATCAAAGTTTTATCATTCTATGACTGAATATTTATGTCCACTCATATATGAATACTGATAGTTTTTTTTAACATTTACTGTCCTTCTGTTCTAGTATAACTTGATTAATCTCTCCTTTACTTACAACGTCCAAGACTTTACGTCTTTGGAATGAGATTTTCCCAAGGATAGAGGTACTGGTTGTTGGAGACAAAATGATAATTACATCCAAAATTCTAGATGGCGAATAGGCAGAGAAAGACATTATGGAATGCTAGGCGTTGGGAAGGTGAAATGAGAATCGCTGTCGGTTGCAAGTGGAACCGGAAAGGGAGATCGGGGCCGCTACGGTGACACGGGTTGAAATGAGAATCGTCGCCGGTTGTAGTGATTTCGGAAACTGAGACCGGACCTGGTGTGACGACTCAAAGCTAGTATGAGAACCGGCGCCGGCAGCAGAAGAACCTGGAAGGGAAACTAGTGTCGACACTGAGCCTCAGAGCATAAATGAATGTGGAATAGTAAAAGATGGAAGAGATGAACGCGGGAGGGGAGGGCACAGAGAGGCGACAGAAGGGGAGCAGGAAGGGGGGGGGGAGGGGTGAAAAAGGGGGAAAGGGGGTGATGGGGTGAGGACAAGGGTGTATCAGGTGTCTCGTGCTCTGTCTTTGCTTGTTCGTTTGTTTGTTTATTTGCGTGCTTGTTGTTTGATTGTTTTGTCTATTTGTTAATTTATGGTTTCTGATTGATTTGTTTCTTTATTTATTTCTGTTTTTACTTTATTTTTTGTTATGCGACTGATTGTCTGATTATTCGTCTGTCTCTTTGTTCACCTTTTTTTAATGTTGCAACACTTTATTCAGTCTCTGTACAGGATAAATTGATAAATTGGAATTTGAATACTTTCGGGTGCACCTCTTGTGTAGGTGTGTGTGTGTGTGTGTGTGTGTGTGTGTGTGTGTGTGTGTGTGTGTGTGTGTGTGTGTGTGTGTGTGTGTGTGTGTGTGTGTGTGTGTGTGTGTGTGTGTGTGTGTGTGTGTGTGCGCGCGTGCGTGTGACTCCACGTTAAATCTTCATAATGATTTTCTGTGTCAAACAATCATCATAACTTCGTTTCTAAGCTGGTTGAGACGAGTCAATATTAATTCAAACCTAAAAACTACCAGAACGAGTTTATCGCATCAACTCCACACAAAACAGCCCCACCGGTAAATTGAAATTCTAACTGCTTTTTATCGTATTTTGTCGAATACTCGGGGTGACGGGGTGACGGGTGGGTCCAAGGGCGGGAGGGAGGGAGGGAGGGAGGGAGGAAGGGATAGGGTGCGTGTGCATGTGGGGGTGGGGGTGGGGATGAAGGAGCATTGAGGGCATCAAGGACAGCGAATATCTTTCCGAAAGCATCTGTAAATTTCTTAAGTGGTTCTTCACAGACGGAGATTCAAAATGTATCTTCTGCCTTCGGTGGGGACCGAGGAGGCAATTTGGACCTGCATTTAGGAAGCACTTAGCCATCCCGTCTGCAATGTTGCACATTGAAATCGCTCTTGTTGTGACTTTTATGTCGCAGGAGGCTTAAGCTCTAGCTTCAAAGCTCGGTTAAACTACTTTACGATTGCAAGGTACAGAGGAACAGCTTTAGGAGTCAAAATTATGTGGGTCTGCCCGCTAGACCACATTGTTTGGTTTAACTATGAAGACCCTTACCATCAGACCCTTTCGCCCTCGGTCTGATAGTAAAGACCATTCCCCCACCCTCCTGGGAATTCAGACCTGGTCTGGTTGGTGTGCGTGTGTGTGTGTGTGTGTGGGGGGGGGGTTACATTTGTAGCAATTCTTGTTTTTTCATGTGGTCTTATTGTAATGCCCTCTTATTGCACGGTATCTCTGTGAGGTCTACCAATCATACTACTACCAGTTACAACTACTAACTACGACTTACTTTTTTTTCTTTCTTTTAGAAAACGATCTTCATCCTTGAGGAAATATGTTGTGAAAGGCGGTAGAATCTGTCTTCCATAGACACAGTTGATTGGCCCCTCTTCTTCACTTCCTATTCCGCCTCTTCTTCCTCTTACTCTCCCTCTTCCTCTTTCTCCTTTTCCTTTTTTACCTCCTCCTCCTCTTTTACCCCTTCCTTCCCCTCCCCCTCCTCCTCCTCCTCCTCCTCCTCCTCCTTTTTCTCCTCTTATTTTTCCTCTTCCTCCTTCTTCTCTTCTTTGTCTTTCTCCCCCTTTTTTTTTTCTTGACCACTTTCTCCTCCTCTTCCCTCAACTCGCCCTCTTCATTCCACTCTTCCTATTTTTCCGTTTGCCATCTCTTCCTTTCAGTTGGTTTCACTTGGCATTTCCCTGCCTTCTCTTAATTTTCTCGAAGAGCTCTCCCTCCTCCTCCTCCTCCTCCTCCTCCTCCTCCTACTCTCTCGTTATGTCATCCTCGTAGCTCACCCTCGAGGGAACGAATGCGTGACTTACGACTGAAGGAGGATTAGAAAGGGAAAGGGCCAGGAAGACCTTTGAGGAGGAGTAGGAGAAAGGAGAGGAGGATGAAGGGGAGAAGGAGTAGGGGGAGAAAAAAAGGGGGAGAAGGAGGGGAAGAGGATGAGTAGGAGAAGAGGAGGAGGAGGGGAAGAAGGCGCAAAAAGGCAGGGAGAGGTTAGGTTAACTTTGAGGAGGAGGAGTAGGAGGAGGAGGGCGAGAAGGAAGAAGAAAAGGAAGTTGAAGAGAGTGAGGAGGAGGATCTTGGGAGTGTCAGAAGTGTGAGCAGGAGGCAAAGAGGTAAAGGGAAGTTAAAGAACTTTCAGGAGAAACTGAGGAGAGAGGAGAGGAAGAACTGAGGTAGACGAAGTTTGAAGAACTTTGAGGAGGAAAAGGAAGATGAAGGAGGTGAGTGAGCCGAGCTAAATAGACAAGGAAGAGGAGGAGGAAGAGACTAAGGAGGAAGGAGAGAGGCTAAGGGCAGAATACATTAAAATTTGAGGTGCAGTTTCAGGGCATGTTTTGGGAGTTGAAGAGGAGGAGGAGAAAGATGAAAAGGAGGAAGAGGAAGAAGAAGAGGAGGAAGAAGAGGAGGAGAAGGAGGAGGAGGAGGAGGAGGTGGTGGAGGAGCAGGACGAAGAGGGAGAAGAGGAGGAGGAGGTGAAGGATAAGAGTGAGGACGGGTTGAAGAAGATAAGGAGGATAAGGATAAGGATAAGGATAAGGATAAGGATAAGGATAAGGATAAGGATAAGGATAAGGATAAGGATAAGGATAAGGATAAGGATAAGGATAAGGATAAGGATAAGGATAAGGATAAGGATAAGGATAAGGATAAGGATAAGGATAAGGATAAGGATAAGGATAAGGATAAGAATGACAAAGACAAGTTACATGGAGTTACATGGACAACTGAACTGGAACAAACTTGTTACTCCTTGCAGGTTTGTTCCATACCTAACCTATTCCAATACTATAAAAGAAAAATTATACGGAGTAAATAATTCTAATCGAGAATTTGTAGGTAAGTAAACGTCAGGGTGTTTTTTTTTTTTTTTTTTTTTGAAACCTCAACAAAAGAACGATCGATGATGTTGGGTGGTAGACAATTCCATATATTAACAAAGCGGCTGAAGAAAAAGTATTTTGCCTCGTTTGTTTGAAATGGTTTTCCAACAATTTTGTATCCATTACTTCTGGTTGTATTGTAGGTGTCAATTGTAAAATATTTTTCCATGTTCATGTTTTCAATTCTTTTGAAAAAATGACAACCTCAATTAAATCACCTTTCAATCTCCGTTTCGATAGGGTAAACAGATTTAATTTACTTAGGCGCTCTTCGTACGATTTGTTTCGCAATCTAGGAATGAGCTTTGTAACTCCTCGTTGGACTCTTTCTAATTTCTCCATATCCTTTTCATAACATGAAGACCAGCAATGATCAGAATATTCTACGTTAGGTCTAACTAGGGCAGTATAAAGATTAAGAATATTTTTTCAGGTCTAGACTCAAAAGCTCCTCCTATAAGTCCAATCTATTTGTTAGCAGTTTTTTTGATCTCCGAAAACTGTTTACTTCCATGAGGATGAGGATGAGGATGAAGAAGAAGACAAGGAAGATGGAGAAGATGAGAACAAAGAGGATGGAGAAGATGAGAATAAGGATGATGAGGATGAAGATGAGGACAAGAAAAATGAGGTGGAAGAGAAGGATGAGAAGGATGAGGAAGATGAGGCGAATCATGAGGATGAAGACCATGAGGAGAATGATGAAGAAATGAGGATGAGGAGGATAGGGATGATGAGATGGACGAAAAGGATAAGGAGGATGAGGAAGATGAGAAGAATAGTTAGGATGAGGATCAAGAGGAGGGTGAGAAGGATGAAGAAGATGATGAGGATAAGAAGGATGAGTATTAGGACGAGGTGCATGAAGACGATGAGAAGAATGAGAATGAAGAGGATAAGGATGAAAAGCAAAATGAAGACAATTATAAGGAGGAGGAGTAGGAAGAGAATGAGGAAAAGGGGTGACTTTGATAAGAGGAAGGGATAGGGGCTATATATTTAAAGTGTGAGGGGTGGAAGGTTTAAAAGACGATGGCAGAAGTGGACTTAAGTGGCGGTGAAGGTGTCATCACTTCATGGTGAAGGGTTCCCGAGAGGGACGTAAAAGTGTCGATGAAGGGACGCAAGAGATGTGTCTGAGCCCAGAGATTATAAAAGAAAAAGAAGAGATGAAAATTTACACACACACACACACACACACACACACACACACACACACACACACACACACACACACACACACACACACACACACACACACACACACACACACACACACACACGCATGCACACACACACACGCACACACACACACACACACACACACACACACACACACACACACACACGCACACACACGCACACACACACACACACACACACACACACACACACACACACACACACACACACACACACACACACACACACACACACGCGCGCGCACACACACACACACACACACACACACACACACACACACACACACACACACACACACACACAGTGGCGCAGTTGGTAGAGGCTCAGACTCTCAGCACGGTGGTACCGGGGGTACTGGGTTCGAATCCTGCTCAGGGCTGAAATTAATTCAGTATCGCTGCGCCTCGAGTCGTTACTCCAACTCTCGTGGGCGGGGAGTTGGGTGTGTGTGTGAGTGTAAGGTCATAGCATTACCCATAGATCGGTCATACGAGCTCTGAGCTCTCTTCCGGGAGGGAAATAGCTGTCGATCACGAGTCCAACACGTGATCCAAAGACCAAGGTGAATACACACACACAATAAAATCGAAAAACCTAAAATCTACCACCACTACATTGATGACATCTTCATAGAAAATACGTGTAGTGAAGAGATTGAAGTACTGAAAAATTGACTCCAAGACACCTCTGGATTAACATTTACAGTTAAAAACAGCATAGAAGGATCCATGCCATTTCTAGATGACATATTCGTTAAACAAAAACAAGATCATTTGACGACTAGTGCACACATAAAACCCACAAATCCCGGACACTGTATACGGAAAAAACGAGTGGCCGTAAAGATACAAAGAATCAACCATTAGTACATACATACGTAGGGCACATGGGAATAAGTTCACACAGAAATGAAAAGGTTTACACTAGTCCTATTATACAACGGATTCACCAAACAAAATATAGATGAAGTCACTAAGAAAATAATCAACCATTGGCACAAAGCAAAGAAAGAAAAATAAAAACTGAGAAAAAGGATGAAATTAAGATATACTATAGGGCATACTTCTCTTCAGCATGCAAAGAAGAAAAGAGAATGCTAAAACAAATTGTAAAGAGAAACGTAAAACCAACAAACCCAGAAAAAACATTAAACATTATAATTCATTACACAAAAAAAGAAACCTAGCCACTTACTATTACGTAATAGCCCTAATGTAGAGAAAGAACTATTCCAAAAGTCACATGACGTATATAGATTTACTTGCACACTAGGGAACTGTTAAGCCCTACTTTCTACCTATATCGGCATGACTACGACTAAGCTAAGCAGACAGGAACATCAAACAACCCTCACATGAGAAATAATAATGAAAAATACAAACATCATGACAACATGCTAAGATACTTGTTGCCTCCCCATCTTAGAAGCACTATTATTCAAAGATATGAACCCTTGTTTGAACACCTAGACGTCCGACCTGCTAGCGCTACCGAGCATGAGGACGAACTCTGTTGCCGGACAAAATCAACACGAGCACAGGGAGAGATCACCCGATCGGACGAACCAATCAACACCAAGAACGAGTACATAACACAGCTACTCCAGCCCTTAAATACCATTCATCTAACATTTTCAGTTCAGTAGCAACTCTAACATAGAGACAGCCACTATACCAAGCCACTGAAGAAGAGTCAAGAGAATCGAAATCGCGATCTGGCAGCACAGATGACCTCCTACAGGAGAAATCATCTCAGATATCAATAGAGACAATAAGACTACATTAAGACACAAAGAGAATGTTTTAAAGAAAATACAAAAAGCAGAACTAGCAATCACATTTAACTCTACTTCTTTAAGAAAAAATCTCGTGCTCATATATACATTGATAGATACCCAGAAACGACTCGGTGGCGCAGTTGGTAGAGTTCCCGGCTGCCATTACGGTGGTCCGGGTTCAAATCCCACCCAGGGCTGAATTTTTTTAGCATCGCTGCGTTGCGAGTCGTTACTCCAACTCTCGTGGGCGGGGAGTTGGGTGTGTGTGCGTGTAAGGTCACAGCACTACCCATCGGTCGGTCATGTATATAAGCTCTGAGCTCTCTTCCGGGAGGGAAATAGCTGTCGATCACGAGTCCAACACGTGATCCAAGACCATGGTGAATCACACACACACACACACACACACACACACACACACACACACACACACACACACACACACACACACACACACACACACACACACACACACACACACACACACACATATATATATATATATATATATATATGTATATATATATATGAACATTTTTAGAAGCTCTGCCATGGGATACGAACCCTGACCCGTGCGTCGATAATCACGAGGCCAAGACGCTAGCGATTATCGACGCACGGGTCAGGGTTCGTATCCCATGGCAGAGCTTCTAAAAATGTTCAATCTGTCTTTAACATACACACACACACACACACACACACACACACATATATATATATATATATATATATATATATGTATATATATATATATATATGTATATATATACAGTTTATATATATGATTACATATATATATATATACATATATATTTATGTATATATATATATATATATATGTATATATTCATATATATATATATATATATATATATATATATATATATATATATATGTTAATGATGATAAAGAGAACCTTAAGTCTTGAAGGAAGTTGGCACTTTTACCTTTATCTTGGATGCCACCAGGTGATCTTATTCATGTGGACTAAATCAGGAGCAATTAGCGCTCCCATCCTTGGGCATAATAGTATCACGTAGTACGGAAGGGACTAAAGAAATTGTGGAGATAGAACGAAACTGAAATGGATGAGAGGTGAAAGAGAACAGAAGAGATATTAATGAACGCGGAAGTAGGAGACGAAGAAGAAAAAAGGATATATGAAGAATACAGAGATGAGAATAGCTTTGTTTAAGCCGTGATATATTAGAGCTTTGCTGTCGAAATTATAAAGAACAATCAAATAATGAGGAGAATTGATAGGAAATAAGAACGCTAGATAGTGATGAAAACTATGAAGGAGGAGATATATACCTTGATGTAGAAACACGTAGTACAAATAAATGAATAAATAAACGAATAAATAAGTAGATTAATAAATAGATAAATAAGTAGATGAATAGATAAATAAATAAATAAATAAATAAATAAATAAATAGATAAATAAATGAATAAATAAATAAATAGATAAATAAATAAAAAATTAAAAAATAAATAAATAAATAAATAAATAAATAAATAAATAGATAAGTGAATAGATGAATAAATAAATAAATAAGTAAATAAATAAATGAATAAATAAATAAATAAATATGTAGTTAAATAGATGAATAAAAAATAAATAAATAAATAGATAAGTGAATAGATGAATAAATAAATAAATAAATAAATAAATAAATAAATAAATAAATAAGTAAATAAATAGATTAATATAATAAATAAACATATAAATAAACAAATAAACAAAAAGATAAATAAATTAATTAATAAAATGAAAAATGAAATAAACAAATAATACAAAAGATGAATAGTAGATGGATAAAAGTTGGAAGAAATGGGACAAAGGAGCAGTGGAGTAGGTATGACTAGGACTAACAAAAGAACGGTATACGTTGAAGGAAATAAACGAAGAATAAGAACAATAAACATAGTAGAAGACAGGAATAGTAAAAGAGGGAGATATGAAAAGGATTAGGCTCGGCATTGAGATTGGGGAAGGAACGATTGGTAGAAGAGGCAAGAAAGCTGCTCAGAAATTGACAAGGCACAGCGCAGCAGGAGGAGGAGGAGGAGGGGAGGAGGAGGAAGAGGAGGAGGAGGAGGAGGAGGAGGAGGAGGAGGAGGAGGAGGAGGGGGAGGAGGAGGAGCAGGAGGAGGAGGAAGGTTTGGAGTAGAATGAGAAAGAGGAGGAGGAGGAAGGTTTGGAGTAGAATGAGAAAGATGAGAAAGAGGAGGAGGAGAAGTGGTAAAAATAGAAAGAGGGGGAGGAGGAGGAAGAGGAGGAGCAGATGGAGTAGGAAGAGAAGGGGATGAGAATAGAAGGATGAGCAAGAAAAAGGGGAGGAGGAAGAGGACGAGGGAGGAGGAAGGAAAACTAGAGAAAAAGGATGAGGAGAAGGAGGCAGGAGGGGGAGAAAGTGGAGGAGGAGGAGGAGGAGGAGGAGGAGGAGGAGGAGGAGGAGGAGGAGGAGGAGGAGGAAGGAGGAGGAGGAGGAGGCCGATAAAAATGCCACAGAAGAGGGAAGAGAAAGGAGGAGGGGGAAATGGCAGGAAAGCGAGAATTGGAGAAATACGGAAATCAAATAGACATTTTAGGGACAGCCTCAATATGAAAGGAGACGGGAAAGAAAGAGGAAATGGAATAATGTTGAATAAATACGACTAAGGAAAGAAGGAAGGAAGAAAGAAAGGAAGAAAGGAAGGAAGGAAGTATGGAAAGTGGGAAGGAAGAAAGGAAGAAGGGA
>NC_134802.1:18864010-18879010 GCF_046742065.1 Oratosquilla oratoria | reverse complement strand
ACCCTTGCCAAGGATATTGGATCAGGTATTTAACACATTCTTATAGAGATGGATGATATAGTTCAAGAATTCGTTCAAAATCCCAAGGTAAGTTTCTTAAAGAAACAAACTAAAGACACTTTGATAGAAATAGGCAAGCACTTTGGAGTAGACATTGATACAAGTTTGCGAAAGAAAAAATTACTTCAGGAACTCGTTGAAAATCTGATCGAAGATGAGATCTTATCTCCAGAAGAGATTACAGCTATACAAATTCCTTCAAATAGGTTAGAAATGGAGGCACGACTAACCGAACTTAAGATTAAGGAGATTGAATTAAAGGTCAGGAGAGTAGATTTTGAGGAGGAAGCTAAACTGAAACGAATGCAAATTGAGGCAGAATTTAAAGCTAGAGAAGAGGAAGCTAAAGCGAAACGAGTAGCTAAAGAGGAGGAAACTAAACTAAAACAAATGCAAATTGAGGCAGAATTTAGAGCTAGAGAAGAGGAAGCTAAAGTGAAACAAATAGAAAGAGAGAACGAAACTAAAGTCAAATTGGCAGAGTTAGAATTAAAGAAGGCAGAAGTAGAAGCTAGGATTGTTGATAGACGACCCGTAGTTCAGGAAGGTCATATAGATATTTCCAAGTATGTAAAACTTTTACCCATATTTTCAGAAGGAGAGCCAGAAATTTTCTTTCTTCAGTGGGAAAAATTGGCGCAACAGTTACAAATCCCTAAAGAAAATTGGCCATTAATCATTCAAACACAATTTAAGGGTAAGGCTCAGCAAATTTATACTTCTCTTTCAGAAGCAGAAAGCGAGTATGATAATATGAAAGCTTGTATTTTAAAAGCTTATGAACTAATACCAGAGGCCTATAGACAGAAATTCCGTAATTATAGGAAGACACCTCAGTTAACATACGTAGAATATGCGGCTCAACAAGAGAGGTTATTCAATAGGTGGTGTTTGGCTAGTGAAACGGACACCTTAGATAGACTTAAACAGTTGATTTTATTGGAGCAGTTTAAGAATACCTTAGAGACAGATCTTAGGATTTTTATAGATGATCATGTTCCCGAAACTTTAACTAAAGCTGCTGTATTGGCTGATGAGTTCACACTAAATCATAAACCTAAGTCAAGACAAATGGAATCCCAAAAGTCAAAGTCATATATTCCAGATTCAACAAAATACTCTGATCCTTGGTCCCCAAAGAAACACTTTGAAAATCAGTCTAGCCCATCACATTTCAGTTACAGGTCTGATTTCAATCGATATCCTCCAAACCAACCTTGGCAAAGAATGGAAAGGTTTAAGACTAATCCCCCTGTAACTTGTTCATATTGTAAACAGGTTGGCCATCACATTTCTAATTGCAGAAAGAGACTGACACCCTCATTCTCCAATAAGACACCAACTCTTGTAAGTAATATAAAATCAGATGATTCAAAATCCTCTATTCAGGATAAACTACCAAAGAAGCCGGTATTGTCAAGTAATGTAGAACCCCCCTCATCAAATCATGATCCTTGTTTCAAACCATTTGTATCTTCAGGAACTATATCTCATAGTAGTAGTTCACAACAATATCCTATTTCCATACTCCGAGACACAGGAGCAAAGCAAAGTCTGATTTTAAATTCTGTCTTGCAGAATCTGGGTGAGTCATATACAGGTTATGATATATTGATAGAAGGAGTTGGAGGAATTGTAAAATGTCCATTACATAATGTTTTCTTGCGGTCTGATTTAACAACCGGAATGGTTAAAGTAGCAGTAGTAGACTCTCTTCCCATAGTAGGAATATCCTTATTGTTGGCCAATGACATCGCTGGAAGCAAAGTCATTTCTCCCTTAATAACAAATAACCCTAAGACCTCAGTAGAACCTTCAGATAACTTACAGTTGTTTCCTGCTTGTGCTGTAACCAGATCTCAGTACAAGAAATCTGAAGAGGAGACCTATAATTTAGAATCCCTATTCTCCCAAACTGACCCATCTTCTTCTTCACCAGTTTCTCTATCTAGAGCAGAATTAATCAAAGAACAGAAGTCAGATCATTCTCTTAAAAATTTGTACGAGATTGTTTCATCTCCAGAAGAAGTTGAAAATATGTCACGAGGTTTCTATATAGAAAACGGAGTCCTAATGCGAAAATGGAGAGCATCCACCGCAACCGCTGACCAGCCATGGCAAGTAAGGAATCAAATAGTCCTCCCTCTTGGTTTCAGGAATAATGTTCTAAGATTGGCTCATGATACTCCCTTAGCAGGTCACTTAGGGGTAAGAAAGACCTTGTTCAACATAACCCAACATTTCCATTGGCCCACGGTTGTCAAAGATGTTGCCCAATATTGTAAAACATGTCATACATGTCAACTTGTAGGTAAGCCCAACCAGAAAATTGTAGAAGCTCCACTCCATCCCATTCCTGTAATGGAAGAGCCATTTAAAAAAGTTCTTATTGATTGTGTAGGACCTTTACCTCCTTCAAGTAAAGGAAATCAGTACATTCTCACAATCATGTGTATGAGCACTCGTTTTCCAGAAGCAATTCCTTTGAAAAATATTAAAGCTCAAAACATAATCAGAGAAATGTTGAAATATTTCACTATGGTAGGATTTCCTAAGAACATTCAAAGTGATCAAGGAAGTAATTTTCTTTCCAACAAGTTTAGAGAAACTCTTGTAACACTAGGTATAAATCATGTAACTTCCTCCGCTTATCATCCTCAATCACAAGGTGCTCTAGAGCGCTTTCACCAAACGCTCAAGACAATGTTAAGAATCTTCTGTGCTGAGAACACTCGAAATTGGGAAGACGGACTCCCCTTTTTGTTGTTCGCCACCCGAACAACAATTCAAGAAAGCCTTGGATTCAGCCCGTCAGAATTAGTCTTCGGTCATGAAGTCCGTGGTCCCCTAAAGATACTTCATGAACAATGGATGAAAGAAGAACCACCTGTTCCTTCTTTGAAATACGTGTCCCAGGTCACCGAGAAGTTGTTAGAAGCTTGGAAGTTGGCAAGAGAGAACTTGGCGAATGCTCAACGAGTAATGAAAGGTCGGTATGATAAAAATTCTAAACTTAGAACTTTCTCTCCAGGAGATCAAGTGTTACTTTATCTTCCCATACCAGGAGATCCATTGCAGGCTAAATACAAAGGACCCTATGAAGTCTTGTCCAGAGCCAGTGATCTCAACTACATAATCAAAACTCCAGACAGAAGAAAGAGCTCCCGTCTCTGTCACATAAATACCTTAAAACCTTATCATTCCCGAGATCCAATTCCAGCTTGCAGCTCTACCACAATAGAATCCGAAGAGCCTCCTGATAACCTGCCTAATCCTCCTGAGATTCCCTTGGAAAACTCTCAGATACTACAAAATCTTCAGATAAAAGTAGGACACTTATCTGAGAAACAAGGTAAAGACATTCTTTTCCTCTTAAGAAGTTTTCCAAAATTATTTCTAGATTCCCCAAGATTCACTTCTTTGATAGAACACGAAATAATTCTAGACTCGCCAAGGGCTATCAAACAAGCCCCTTATAGAGTCAATCCAAAAAAGAAGGAGTTCATAAAAGCAGAAATAAACACTCTGCTTCAACAGGGAATAATTGAACCCTCCAGTAGTCCTTGGGCATCTCCTTGCATTCTTGTCCCTAAATCTGACAATTCTTATCGCCTGTGCATTGACTACAGGAAAATCAATGCCCATACTAAGGCCGATGCTTTTCCTATCCCTAGGATAGATGATATCATAGACAGTCTAGGAACTGCCAAGTATGTATCCAAGTTGGATATGTTAAGGGGATACTATCAAATCCCTGTACACCCTCGCTCAAGAGAAGTTACCGCTTTCATTACGGAAGAGGGATTGTTCCAATTCAGAGCAATGCCATTTGGGCTTAAAAATGCCCCTGCCACTTACCAAAGAATGATAAGTAATCTTGTTGCAGGATTGCCAGGAGTAAAAACTTATCTAGATGATGTGATAATATTTAGTCAGTCTTGGACAGAACACATTGAACATCTAAATTATTTTTTTTATAGAGCAGACCAAGCAAACCTTACCATCAATTTGTCCAAATGTGATTTCGGACATACACAGGTCCCCTATTTGGGATTTAAAGTTGGAAATTCCCAAGTGTTTCCAATAGACGCCAAGATAAAAGCCATCAATGATGTACCAACACCCACTAATCGTAGAGAGGTACGTCGATTCCTTGGAATGAGTGGCTATTATCGCCGTTTTTGTCCAAATTTTTCAGATGTAGCAGAACCATTGACTGACCTGTTGAGAAAATAACACGACTTCGTGTGGACACCTACCTGTGAGACGGCCTTCAAAAACCTGAAGTCCCTTCTCACTAACGCACCAGTTCTAAGGGCACCCGATTTCCAACGACCCTTTCTTCTGCAAGTCGACGCCAGCGACACCGGTATCGGTGCCGCCCTCTTGCAAGAACACAATGAAGTTCTTCACGCTATCGCCTACTACAGCAAGAAGCTGTCCCCTGCGCAGAAGAACTACTCAACAATTGAGAAGGAGACGCTCGCTTTGGTCCAGGCCCTTATCCACTTCGAAGTCTACCTGGGTTCCTCAACTACCATTCAAGTATATTCGGATCACAACCCCTTGAAGTTCCTACAGACTATGAAAAACAAGAATCCGAGACTTACACGTTGGAGTTTATTTCTCCAACCCTTTAATCTAACTATTCATCATATAAAAGGCGTCTTTAATGTTTTAGCCGACGTCCTTTCTAGAACATAGCTTTTCAACAGAAAGTGAAAAGCTTTCCCAAACGGTGGAGGTGTAACGTAATATTAGATATTACGTCATATGTGTAATTATGTTATAGAATTGTGTTCCTTTGTATTACATAACTATGTTCATATTTCTTGTCTATGTATGTATTGTAACAATGTTAAGCAGTAACGCCCGTCCACTATATGTAATCTTGTCTACGTGCGGGGAGAGGTGCGCACTCTTGTAGAACAAACAGACAAGCGAAATCCTGAATAGTTCGGAGCGCACAGATTTGACAGTTACTAAATAAATAGATTGTTCAAGCGAGTCGAGGGTCCTAAAACTACCCATGTTGACGTGTTAACTTACCCTCCTCCTCACCCGCACCCTTAACCGGAAGTATCCGGCTTCCGGTCCAATGGTATATAAGCGGTGGTAACCGCTGACTCGTCGTCATATTCCCACATATTGATCTCTTGATAAAAACTAGAAAGTTTAGATTCATGAGACGATTGGTGTGAAGTGATCACCCTTTTTGCCTACATTACGTGTCTGATATACATTGCATTACTTTACTTATATTTGTACTTATTACTTATTCTGATGCATGTTCCTGATCTCTTTGTACTTAGATAGTACCATATTGTATACTTATCTTGTGTTTCTTATTTGAACGATAATTTCCATATTCTCATAATCATGTAACGGTCCCATTGACCCTACTGCCCATTCTCTTTTGTGTTGATTGCCTGTAAATATTTTCCATTAATAATTTCGTTTACTAGTTTTATCGCTAGTTTAATATTCCTTTCCTGGAATCTTCTTTGTTACCTTTACTTCTAGTCTTACGAATTATCTAGGCCCTGACCAGATAGTTCAGTCCTACAGTGGCTTCTAGAAGTGCGCTGGTTCTTAAGCACTTAGACGTTATACGTAACGTCTCTTCACATACCAGCAGCCCGTAACAATAACATATTCTATTCATGTCCTTTCAAAGGATTACAAAGGATTACAAAGGATTACAAAGGCAAAGCATGCCGACAGGAGACCTTTTGATCCATATCTAGGTCGGATGAAAAAAAAAAAAAAAAAAAAAAAAAAAAAAAAAAAATCATATTAATAATAAATATTCTATTCATGTCCTTTCACGTATGTTATACAGTAGCTATAGAAGCAAAAGAAGATCCATGTACTTATATGAGGACGATATTTGAGTCAACTTGACAATTCATACTAATTTGCATTTGTTTTCTATTAAAAGAACATAATGACAATTTAGGATGAAATTGATGTAGGATAGAGTCATTTTAATCCACGTTGTCATACATATCTCACATTTGGGAATGAAAAGGCAAAATAATATCACTACCGAATTTGATTTTTCGCATTTTGTGAAAATCTGTTCTCTACTCAGGGATGCTACGGAGATGAATAGAGTTGCCTGACGGCAGAAACGACAAAAAAGAAGTACCACCCAGTACAAAAGTGTCAATCTCGATAATCAGGAAATTTTGCATATGACAGTTTATAAAATATGAGACGGAGCTTGTGTTCATATCTTTCTTGAGTTGAGTCTTGCAATATTAGAGAGATATGGCTTATTGCTAATCTACTTTGGAATGACGTTGCATCCCAGCAGAATAAATAATATTGAAGCAACACTGAAGCAACTTCATTGTTATATTGCAGCAAGTTAGCTTAACCCCTTCCTCGTGTGTGACGTCAGGTGGACAGTGACTGCCATTTGCCTCTGTTCTTTGATCCAACCGCTTTCGTACTAACCCCCTAAGCCAACCTCTTTCCACCCCACGCAACCACTTCTTAACACACAGTACCTCTTGAGCGTATACCATCTGTACCTCATCCACCTCACTCCTCGCTCTGTATTATACCATCACAGGCTACACCGTCTATGAACCGACCTCTTTCCACCCCACGCAGGAAGTTCCTTCCCGACACACAAGACCTCTCGACCGTATACTAACTGTACCTCTTCCGCCGTTCTTCTCGCTCTTTCCCTGCAGACCTCCTCAGGCTGCAGTAGCAGTACATCCTCGAATTTCCTCCTCTCTCTGCCTTCCGTCGCGTCCTTCACCCACATCTCCTCCAATCCTGCTTTATGGGGCGCATATACATCCTCACGGCTAAGTCTCCCTCTTCCTTCTTCCCCCTCCCTCCTTCTCCTTTCTCTCTCTCCTCCTCCTCCTCCTCTTCCTCTTTCTTTTCATTTCCCTGCACCTACTTCTCCTGCTCCCCCGTCTACATCTACCATCAATTCTTCTCCATCTTCTTCCTTCTCTTCCTCCTCTTTCCGGTCATTATGGTCGTCTCCTATTCCTACTTTTCTTCCTACTTTACTTTCTCCTCTTATTCCTATTGGCCTTCCTCCTTCTCTTTCTTTTCTGCTACTCCTATTTCTCATGCTCCTCCATCTACTCCAACCTTTTCTTCTCTCTTATTCTACGACTCATCTTTCTCCTCACATTCTCCCCATTCCTCCCCTTCTTTTTCCCCCGTGTTCTCCTCTTCTATAAGTTTCTTCTCCTATTCCTTCTCTGTTTCTTTTTCCATGTCTTCTTCTTCCTTCTCTTCTGTCCACTTCTTTTCCTCCTCCTCCTCCTCCTCCTCCTCCTCTTCCTCCTCCTCCTCCTCCTCCTCCTCCTCCTCCTCCTCCTCCATCCGCTCACACACTTTCCCATACAGCCTGGCACTCTCCCCTCGTCGCCTCCGTTCTCTAGCAAAGGAAACCTTTATTTCAAGTGCTCCACCCCTTCAACAAGGCGACACAATTTCTAGACTTCTAGTATTTCTTACTTTCAGCCGATTCTCTTCAGGTGAGGTGAGGGCCCAGGACTAAGCCGGGTATGGATCGTTTTGCCCGGCCTCCCCTCAGCTGAATAAATTCGGCTGATGATTATAAAAAAGACTAAGAAGTGCGTCACAGGGCTGGAGGGGTTTGCCCTGACGATCTTCGTGATATCTGACCCTGTCGTCAGGTGACTATTCACCTGTGGTAGTGACACCGTACATAAAGCTTAACTCGACCCTTCTCAAATCAATGTTATTTAATGAGCACCCTCGAATTAGGACAGTAACAGAGATATATACATACCAAAGGCCCTTTTCCTTATACAATGGTGGTGCCCGAGTCAAAGTTCTCAATAACAACACGTAAAACGGTTGGAGACGATGGCATTATCTCTCTGATTAACCTCTTCCCTATTGGGTGACAGTTTTATCTTTATACTTACTGTCACCAGAAGATTTTATTCATCTCCGCAGTAACCCCTCCCACCTCAGTTGCAATACTGGTTTGACTAATTTCAATCAACCCCCTTCCGTGCCAGAGAGAGAGAGGGGAGGGAGAGGGGAGGGAGAGGGGAGGGAGAGGGGAGGGAGAGGGGAGGGGGAGGGGAGGGAGAGGGGAGGGAGAGGGGAGGGAGAGGGGAGGGAGAGGGGAGGGAGAGGGGAGGGAGAGGGGAGGGAGAGGGGAGGGAGAGGGGGAGAGAGGGGAGGGAGAGGGGAGGGAGAGGGGAGAGAGAGGGGAGGGAGAGGGGAGGGAGAGGGGAGGGAGATGGGAGGGAGAGGGGAGGGAGAGGGGAGGGAGAGGGGAGGGAGAGGGGAGGGAGAGGGGAGGGAGGGGGGAGGGAGAGGGGAGGGAGAGGGGAGGGAGAGGAGAGGGAGAGGGGAGGGAGTCCAACCCACTCGATTCATTCCCCTCAGTACCTTGAACATCACAGATTTTCTTACACCCAACAGGGGAAACCTACCCAGCCACTTCATTCATTTCCCCGGTCCCTTAAGGCTCCGGCCGGCCCAATTCGACCTATGGCTTCCAACCCTCACCATTCACTCGCCCCACACTACGCATACTCACTTTCTTTCTCTTTCCCCCCCCCTCCACCCTTTCCCTCTTCCCCACTCTTCCCATCTCTTTTCCCCTTTCCCTATCACCTCCCTTCCTTCTCCTCTCCTACTCACCTCCTTCCCACTCTCACTTTCTCACTTCTCTCCTCTCCCTCTCCCCCCTCTCCCACCACCGCTCCCACCCAATGGTTTCCACTAGTGTGAGTTACGTCTAACACTTTAATTAAGCTCAAGTCAAGCTCGGGATTTTAAAGTCCGGTTTATAGCCCGGAATGAAGCCACGCAGCAGCTCGCCAACTAGCCCATCCCCTCCTCTCCCCCCACACGCCATCCTCTTCTTCCACCCTCAATCCCCCCGAAGGGGGTGCTTGACTTACGAGCCAAAAAAACGCGTTATACGGTGTCCGGCTCTCGTCTCGGGTCGCGCGCCAGCGGGGCTCGTTCTCCTAATGACATTCTTGTAGAGATCAGGGTGGTGAGACAGGATGGGTTACAGAAACCCTCCACCTTGGGTTCATGGATACCCTATGGAAGGTACAAAGATACCCAACTGGGTTCCCAAAACCAAAACTACTTGTAGTGGTAGTTAGTGTTTGCCTTGTGATCTTATTTAGCGTTAAAGTCATATCAACGTGGGTAAAGAATAGCAATGCATAAGAGGACATGAACCTGTTGTTTAGAGTGTTGTCCTCCTCATAGTACGGTGACATAGATTATAGCTTTTCCAGTGGTAAAGTAGCACTACTGCCCAGACGTGACATTCTGAGCTGAATAGATTTGTTTTGAGTTAGCCAGAACAAAATCCCTAGTGAAGGGACTAGGCTTCAAAAAGCCAAGACATGTGTGTGTGTGCTCGCGTGTGATTATTCACAACGGTCAACAAGGTCATAGACCACGAATTGGACCCGTGATCGACAGTTATTACCCTCCCGGATGAGAGCTCAGAGCTCATATATGGCTTGATTTATGGGTAATGCTTTGACCTTACATAACCACGCACGCGCACACACCATAGACATCAAACTCCTTGCCCACCAGTTATAGTTCCGGCTTGTAGTGCGCATTTGTGCGTAATGCGTATGTGTGTATGTGTTTGTTTGTGTGTATGTATGTGTGGGACCTGCAAGACAAACCTCTCACTTCGTGGAAGCCGCTGAGGAAGGACTTAGAAGGGCGACAGCGAGACGTCTTAATGATGGACTACCTGGCGACCATTGTGTCTGATGACGTAATGGAAGGGACTGATGATAGTGATGTCTTTAATAGTCATAAGAGGTGGTGTTCGGTAGTGTTCGGTGGTGTGATAAGATGCCTGAGATCTGCTTATACCCTGTAAATATATATATATATATATATATATTTTTGGATAACGACAAATACTTCACCTCGGCGTACGGAAAATTGTTGTGTATTTTGGCGATTAATATATATATATATATATATATATATATATATATATATATATATATATATATGTCTACATATATATATATAAAAGGGAAAAGAAAAAAGAAAAGAACAAAGATCGATTAGCACTTATAAAGTATTTTACCCAATTTAAGTATTCTATTCTAGCAAACGACATAGGGCAATGGTCATCATCATCATCATCCTTATAATGACGAAGCTAGCTAATCAGCGTTAGTGTCTACCTGTTGCCACAGTGGTTCCAATTGACGGTGTGTTTGTGCTGCAGTTCATTTATCTAAACTTAGCAGAGATCAGTTACAGAGTTAAACACTAATTACTCAACTAGCAGTCTCCATGATGAAAATACTCGACATAGTATAGATATAGACGAAGATGAAAGCCAAATTCAATGAAATCCGACGATTACAAACTTCGTCGTTCTAGTGGAGAAAAACTCCACCTGGCAAGGCTCTTGGTTTTTATGCCTTTATTCTGGTTTCCGCCAGGGGATTCTATTCAGTCACATGCGACCCCTCCCCCTCCCTAGTCATGTGTGACCCATTGTGATTTAGCGCTTCCATACCGGGTGATACTCATCCTCCCTTTCTTCTTCTGTCTCCCTCCAGGCATTCAGAAGATGAGGTGCAGTTGAGAGGTGGTGTTGGTGACGGTGGGTGTATTGACAGTATTGGTGTTGGAAGAAGTGGTGGTAGTAATACTGGTGCTTGAGGTGATGGTGTTTCCGGTGCTGGGAAAGGTGTTGGCGGTGAAGATGGCGGGGAGGGTGACGGTTGTAACGTTAAAGGCGCTATGTAAGTAATGGTAGCTCCAAGAGGCCGGGTTATCCCCCCCTTCCCAGTGTTACCCTCTCCCCCCTTCCCCCAAGTAATGGTGCCGCTTTGTGGTGTTAATGGCTGCAAATCGAGCCAATAATGGATCCGGGGGAGGGGGGGGGAGGCATGGGGAAGGAAGGGGGAGTTGGGGAAAGAGGGCTTGTGGGGGGGGGAGAAGTGGGTACGGGGTGTTAGCTCTGAGTGTATAATGACAGAGCATTATGCTATTCACTCCTACGGTACCTGTTACTCCATTGTGGTTGCGTGGTTTCTTGGCTTCACCAACGTCACACGACATCTTGATGGGCAGAAACCTTTCATTCCAGCGGCGGCGGGAGGGAAGAGTGCGTAGACGAAGGCAGCCCGTGAGGAAGGCGAAGGTGGAGTTAGCGGTAAGGAGAAATTAGGGAAGATTAAATGGGTTTATAACGCCTGAAGGAAGGGAGGAAGGAAGAAACGAAGGAAGGAAGGAGGGAAAGAAGGAATTTTGGATTTAATGGAGAATTTCTCTCTCTCTCTCCCTTTCTCTCTCTCTCTCTCTCTCTCTCTCTCTCTCTCTCTCTCTCTCTCTCTCTCTCTCTCTCTCTCTCTCTCTCTCTCTCTCTCTCTCTCTCTCTCTCTCTCTCTCTCTCTCTCTCTCTCTCTCTCTCTCTCTCTCTCTCTCTCTCTCTCTCTCTCTCTCTCTCTCTCTCTCTCTCTCTCTCTCTCTCTCCTCCCTCTCTCTCTCTCTCTCTCTCTCTCTCTCTCTCTCTCTCTCTCTCTCTCTCTCTCTCTCTCTCTCTCTCTCTCTCTCTCTCTCTCTCTCTCTCTCTCTCTCTCTCTCTCTCTCTCTCTCTCTCTCTCTCTCTCTCTCTCTCTCTCTCTCTCTCTCTCTCTCTCTCTCTCTCTCTCTCTCTCTCTCTTTCCCTATCCCTCTTTCTGTGTGCCCTATTTATTATTTTATTCTTGCTTTCTCTCCCTGCTTATATCCATATTATTTTTCTATTTGTGTATGACTATTTGTCTTTTATTCAGTATACCTGTGGAGCTATGTGCTAAATCTTGGTACACAAAGCAAGTTGTATGTTTTATTCTATGCAACTAGAAATACAATAGAGTTGATTGGTATGCCTGGTGGATGCGGGAGAGCCTCCTTCATTCCCATAAACATAGATATACATATACCAGGAGTTCTTGTTCCCAAGTCTACTTTGATTTTGTATCCGCTCGTGACTAAATTTAATACTCGTACCGAAGCCTCCATCTTTGTCTGTACACACATTCCAGCATTTTACAACACTTTTTCTCAAGTCCACTTATACTTATTCCCATCTCCTAATGTACATTTATATAGATTGTACTACACTCAAAGTTGATGAACAGGTGTCCAAACATATACATGTACTGTATATATATACAAGAGTGATGAAAGGGGTGTTATAATGGCAGGGTGGGGGGGGGGTAGTGGAAATAAAAGCAAATGTTGCCGTGGTGAAGAGTGCATACGTTGCTCCAGTGTATGTGTTTGAGAAAAGTCAGACTCACTTGCATGGCACCAGTCTCAGCTGATTGGCTGGTGTTGTTATCGTAAAGTGAATCTCGTTTTTCTCAGCCCTGCTGCAACAGAGTATACAAGTAATGTAATTTTTGCTTGTATATGGAAGTAAATTGTCGATGTTTGGAGAAGAAGACGGAGGAGAGGAAGGAGTAGTGAAGATGGAGCTCTTGTTGTGTGTACCCAGTGCACAGTGAAAAAGAAATGCTCAGACACAAAAAAACAGAAATGTATTGTGTATGGAAATAGACGTGTATGGGAGGGAAGAAGGTAAGTTAATGCGGATGCTGCTCTCATGTGGAGAAGATGGATGGAGAGGCAGACCACGTTCTCCCAGGTGGAGAAGAACAAAGAAACGGAGGGCCGGACCACAAAAGAGGAACTTGAAGAACTAAGAGCAGGATTGATAGATGTGGTAGCCATTCACAAAGGGTTTTTTATTCTGTTAAGGAGGCCACAGGGTACAAAGTGTTCATATATACTTATCACATGACAAACACTCACACACACGTAAATCACGCTAAGCGCACGCACACACACACACACACACACACACACACACACACACACACACACACACACACACACACACACACACACACACACACACACACACACACACACACACACACACACACACACACACACACACACACACACACACACACACACACACACACACACACACACACACACACACACACACACACACACACGCTAAGCCGCGCGCACACACACACACACACACACCCACACACACTCACACACACACAAACGCACGCACACACGCACGTACACACACACACACACACGCACACACACACACACACACACACGAACGCATGCATACACACACATACACACACACACACACACACACACACACACACACACACACACACACACACACACACACACACACACACACACACACACACACACACACACACACACACACACACACACACACACACACACACACACACACACACACACACACACACACACACACACACACACACACACACACACACACACACACACACACACACACACACACACACACACACACACACACACAAACAAGCACACACATTTGATATTATTGTCATCTTTTGTTATCATAACTATTATTCAATTTTGTCATCATAATTATCACTGTCCTTCTTGTGTTAGTATTACTGATATTCTTTATATACTAGAAGTATTACTTTTTGTATTTACTACTAATATCACAGAAAACAAAACAACTGACTCACAACATTTATCGATGATTTTATTGAAATTACTTTTAGAAAAGCAAAGAGCATTCTTTTACATTCTTTTCCAATAATTATACCACTTCGCAAATATGACTCATGATTCAATTTCTATGAAATCAGAAATTCGTAAGCCTTGACCAACACTTCTGTCTTTGGGGGAGATATCATCCAGAAGTGGAGTCACAGAGGTAGCTAAGGGGGGACTTCAGGAGGACAGGTAGCGGAACCAAAAGGAGAGGAGAAGTATGATGGCGATCAACATTCCCCAGTGGGGATGGTCTCCAGTCATAAAAAAGGTTACGTGGTTCTAATCCGTAGGAGTGTTATTAAAGTCCCTAACGTATTCCCTGCATAAAACTTATGTGGTTAATGATAATTACATACAGAGTAAAATATATAAAAAGCAAAGGATATACCTTCGTCGTTCCTAAACCCTTTGGCTATAGGCAGCAAAAAATCTGTAAAATGTGTCATCGTGATGGAGATCCTAATCCTCCCACTGCATCCTGATGGAGATCCTAGTCCTACCACTGCATCCTGATGAAGATCCTAGTCCTACCACTGCATCCTGATGGAGATCCTTGTCCTCCCTCTGTATCCTGATGGAGATCTTAGTCCAACCACTGCATCCCGATGGAGATCCTAGTTCTACCACTGCATCCTGACGGATATCCTAGTCCTACCAATGCATCCTGATGGAGATCCTAGTCCAACCACTGCATCCTGATGGAGATTCTAGTCCTCCCACTGCATCCTGATGGAGATCCTAGTTATCCCACTGCATCCTGATGGAGATCCTAGTTATCCCACTGCATCCTGATGGAGATCCTAGTCCTCCAACTGCATCCTGATGGAGCTCCTAGTCCTCCCACTGCATCCTGATGGAGATCCTAGTCCTACCACTGCATCCTGATGGAGATCCTAGTCCTACCACTGCATCCTGACATCGTTCATAATTGTTCTGATTGTCACCAGGTCATTTTATTCAGCCGAGATAAATTGTTTTCACAGCTGTAAGCCAGTCTAGATTAATCCTTTCGTTGCATTTTCCGACTTTGGTGTCTACTAAAACTCCTGTCGCCAGGGAATTTTATTCAGCTGGTGGTTCGAGCATATGTGTGGAGGAGGTGGAGGAGAAGGAGCAGGGAGAGAAAGAGGAAGGGAAGGTGGAGGAGGAAGAGGAGGAGGAGGAGGAGGAGGAGGAGGAGGAAAGAAGAGAAATAGAGGAGGAGGAAATTAAAAAAGGAGGAAGAAGAGAAAGAGGAGGAGAAGAAGTAAAAAAGAGGAGGAGGAAGAGGAGGAAGAAAAGGAGGAAGAGGAAGAGGAGGAAGAGGAGGAATAAAAGGAAGGAGGA
>NC_134802.1:18849010-18856510 GCF_046742065.1 Oratosquilla oratoria | reverse complement strand
AAGCAAAATGGAAAGAAGAAACCGGGAGAGGAAGAAGAAGAAAAAGGAAAAAGAAAAAGGGAAGAGAAAGAGAGAGAGAAATGTTGAGAAAGAAGAAATGTCAAGAAGAATATCTAAAAGAATGGGAGGTGAGAGGGGGAAAGGGCAAAATATGGAGACAAGAGGAAAGCGATAGCAGCAGGAACGATTGGTGGGGAACTCAAAGAAAGGTAGAAATAAAGAAAAAATGAAGAAATAGAAATAAGGAAGAGGTGCGTTAGAAGAAATACGTTAGAGGATAAAGAGAGAAAAAATGGATTGAAAGAGGAAAAAAGAGAAAAAGAGAAATAAGGAAGAGGGGGAGAGGAAAAATACAAAATGGGAAAAAGAGAAATGTAATAAATAATGAGGGGAATAGAAAGAGAAAAGAAAGAGAGAAATAGAAAAAGAGGAGAAAAATTATTGGAAGAAAATATATTACACGTCACAGAACGTCACACAACGAGGAGATAGATATCAAGCCAGACGACGCGACTTCGCGTACGTCGCAGCAGCACCACCAAACGGCTGTTAAGCGTCAGGTTTAACCAGAACCCAACCAGAGGCTACTTAACAATGAAATTAGACCGATCTGACCTTGACTTATTAGGAAAGCTGGTCCACAGAAGAGATGACCGTTGAGAAGCGTACGACTACAGAAGGAATTATCTTTATATTTTATTTTTCACTACGTCATCCAGGAGGTGCTCAGATGAGAGGAAGGGCGGGAGGGGTGTGGAGTGTATTTAGGGATGAAATGGGTGGGAGTGTATTTATGCCTTTCCCTTTTTGGCTACCTCCCTTGGAAGGGGGAAAAAGCCTTGGTATATGTATGTATGTATGTATTATTAGAATATGCCATATCCTTCTATGTATCATAATTATATATATTTTTTGTTTAATACTGAGTGCGTCACCCAACCATGTAAATATCTACTTCTGTCATATTGTAAATATTACTGTACGACAAAAAACCGATGTAGTGGCAAGCGTCATAGCCTTCATGGCCAGTTACCTTGCTTCTTAGCGCAGATCTCGACTGTCTCTGGACAAGACAACTGGCTGCAATTTACTAGAGTAAATCCGTAGAACTGAACGGCCTTTACTTTCTCAGCTACTCACATCGCCTCCAAAGGTGTGGATCACAACCTTCCCCATTTTCTGGTAACAGCTGCTGGGATACGAAAATCATCACATCCTAACGCTCGTTACACACTTGGCGTTTTTTTACCGAGCGTTTTTTTACCGCTGCCGCTCTAACATAATGTAGCGGGAAAAACACTTGGCGTTTTTTTCACCCACGCCACACATTTGATCACTGACCACCGTGCAAAACGTCGAATGTAGTGGCAGTGAGCGGCTGCATTGCTGCCGTCGGCGGTAAAAAAAAAACGCTCGTCCATTTTGCCGCTCAGTGTGTCCCTCGCAATAGCTTCCTACGCGCCACTACTGGTACGGCGGCAGCGGTAAAAAAAAACGCTCGGTAAAAAAACGCCAAGTGTGTAACGAGCGTAACATTCTCGTAACACCGTCGGTAACGAAGATCGTATACAACGCAGCTTCACTCTTCAACGCAAGTCAACTCAGGGACGCTATCCAACGTAGTCAGCAGCATTGCTATAAGGCAATCAACTCCAATGTAACCAGAAACATTATTACAAGGAAATCAACTCCAACGTAGCCACCAACATTACCACAAGACAATCAACTCTAACGTAGTCAGCAACATTACTATTAACCGTAGACATCCTTTGCCAATTCAACCGCCATCGCCCAGCACCACGGACAAAAGCCCCGTCCCAGGACTACATGTGTGTTCCCCTTTCACCACTCTATTGTCGTCTCTATATTTTGTCTTTCTTTCGTGCTCTTACTTTCTATTTTCCCTTCACCAGTCTTTGTTACGTATGATTAGTCATTCACTATTTTCATCTGTAGGAAGGCTACCTCCCTTGTAAGGGGGAAAAAGCCTTTGGTATATGTATGTAGGAAGGCCCTGTGCTTCCTATCATCCGACTTAGTCAATATCCATTTAGTATTATCCTGTTAAGAAGAGGGGAATCAAACGTAGCTTATTTTTTTTTCCTTCTCGAATATTACTACACTTGGTTCCTTAAGTTACACCAAGGGACTCCTGCCGGGAA
Organism: Oratosquilla oratoria; assembly: GCF_046742065.1. NCBI lineage: Eukaryota > Metazoa > Arthropoda > Malacostraca > Stomatopoda > Squillidae > Oratosquilla > Oratosquilla oratoria. The sequence continues at coordinate 18,854,348 of NC_134802.1, read as the reverse complement.
TCCTCAATTTAGGCACTATGTTAGTTCTGCAATGACGTCATGATTTCTTTAGTCTAATGGCCTTTAATATTATATTTAAGAACCTCCCCTAAGGGCGTGATGTTACAATCATGAAACAATTAAATTTTCTCCTCCCCCTCCCTTTCTCCAATCAGAGCAGCTGTTACAATCCCGCATGTAATACAGCTTACTCAAGCAATCTCGAATTCACCACTGCACACTGACATAGTTTACATATTGTTACATCAGCACAAAAATGAACATTATTCAGCAATTAAATCGGGTCCCTAGGGACTGTTTGTAAACATTAGACAAAGAGAGAGCTTGTACAACTTCATTTGCCTACGAACTGTTGTTTACCAAACATAAAGCTCATAAAAATGAAATTCTTGCTACCTACCTCTTTATCTACCTCGTTTGTCTACCTATATCTACGAGCCTCTTACACCACTATCACATGAGGAAAAGTAGACGGCCCACCCGCCATCGCCCAGCAACACGGACAAGGCTACACACCGCCGTCACAGACAAAAGCCTCGTCCCAGGACCACTACAACGCGCGGACAAGTTGACTACCCACCCACCATCGCCACACACGAGCCTACACCCAAAACCATTTTCCAACCCCTCCACGGGTCCTCCACTTCTCAAAGGAAGTATCTTTTCATAGTACGGATCCCGATATATACATATCATGGAGGACAAATTTCCCACTTCACAAGTGTGTACCACAACTTCCGACGTGCCAAAAAACACAGGAAATCATTCATGCCTCGTATTTCAATCCTGTAGACTTTCCTGATACACAAGTGGACCTAGTTACTCTTTGCAACAAATTTAGACATACCATCGCATTGCCAGGTGAACCCCTTGGAGTAACAAACCTTATCCAGCAACATATACAACTTCGGGAAAACGCAAAACCACGTTACATTCCCGCATACAGATTATCACACAATAAACGCATGTAGTAGATAACCTCATGACAGACATGATCGAGTAAGACATGATCGAACTTTCAATCTCTGAACGGAATTTCCCTCTGTTGTTTCCAAACACAATGGTTCCTTTCCCCAAGTTGTGGATTTTAGAGAATTAAACAAACTAACTATTCCAAAGAAAAAATAATCAAATTCGGGCATTATACGACTTCTTACTCTCTGTCGGTGAAAACAACGATGTTTTCACAGCCTTGGACCTCATTTCAGGATATTTCCCGATTCCCCTTGATACAGAGTCTAGACCTCTCACGGCATTCAGCACGAACAATGGACACTGTGCTATGGGTCTTGTTTCAGCTCACTGTTTTCACACGTCTCATACACACATTACTTTCAGTCCTCCTAGGACACTCAGTTTCCATGTATCCCGATGACATTATCATTGGTTTCAAATCTGTTAGCGAGCATCTACACACGATTAACACTGTCGTCAATACTAGCAAAGGCAGGACTCAAACTGAAGCTTAAAGAGTGTTTCTTCCTTCAAAAAAGAAATACGATTCTTAGGTCGCGTCCTTAACTCTCAAAAATTTTTAACCTCGGAGGCCAAGGTCAAGGCAGTCATTGATTTTCCCCGCCTTACTTCTGTTGACCATATACGTTCATTTCTTGGTCTATCAGTTTTTACAGCACCCATAACTGCCTCACTTAGGAAAGACACTCCCTTTAACTGAACACCTGACTTAAAAGAAGCCTTAACGATGGCACCTGTCCTTGCTATTCCAAACCATAATCTTCCTCTCACAGGCATCGGCGCAGTCCTTATGGAACAACACGACATAAAACTTAGACCAATTGCCTATGCTAGCCGCACACTCAACAAACATAAACAACATTACTCAGTGACGGAAATAGAAGCATTAGCTATAAAATACGTCCATAAGCTCTTCAAAGAGATCATCCTTGGTTACGAGATACATATCAACACAGATCACTAACCAATTTTACACCTCTTCAAAGGGAAAAACCTCGCAGGCAAATTAGCACGTTGGTTGCTCACCGTATAAAAATTCATTCCAACATTCTATTTTGTTCATGGAAAAGCAAAAGAGGTGGCAGACGCCCTCAGTCGCTGCGTCGCTTTCATCGGTCAAGATCCCACTCCTGTCAATCTTAAGTAAGCGCGCATTGCTACAGCGCAAAAGTCAGATCCCTTTTGGAAACGCAATATATACTTCCTCACCTTTGGTGATACAACAGACATAGATGGTTTCCGCCCAAAGATCGACAACTACTTCTTAATAGATGAAGTATTGTATCAAACCATAATATTGAAAAACAAACATGAACCCAACCGTTCAGTGCTGCAGCTTGTTGTTCCTACGGAATTCATTCCTGCCCACCCAGTAAAGGACAAATTCTTGTCACATGCCAGATTGCAGTACATCTGGTTAACAATGAGGAAAGAAATACATGCCCATATTGATGCTTGCCATTCATGTGCTTCACACAAAGGTTATATTAGGGGTCTTGTTCCCATCTTATTTGATCCTGTTTCCAGCAAACTTTTCGACATAGTAGATATTGACCTTCTTAAGTTACCACTCACCCCCAGCGGAAACCAATACCACTTTGTGTAAACTATTTTTACCTATTCTACATTATTTCACCCTTACCGGACAAGACAGCACAACACGTTACACAAATAATTTTTGACAAACTCATTTGCCCCTACACTACGCCTAAAACACTCATTTCAGAAAACAGAACAGAGTTTAACAATGAAATTCTCACAAACATTTGTAAACGCTTTAACATTACGAAATGCAACTCTGCTCCATATCACTCTAGCTCTAACTATTTAGTCGAGAGACAGAACCGCAAAATCCTAAATGTTATCCAACATCTTGCCTATGACATACATTTTTCTCGGGATGAACATGTACCAGTGATCCAAGCTTGCATAACAGTGCCATTAATAGGTCAGTATCGGAGTCACTAAATCTTGTCCTCTTCGGCTCGGACAAAAATCTTTTATATGATCTTACATGAGACCTACCCCCCATTTACAATCTTAACGATTATGTCAAGGTATAAGTATAAAATTTCAACACTCTCTTCAAGAAAATTCACAATACCCTTACTATCTCCAAAGACGATATAGATATAGTACGGCTTCATAACACATGAGCGAGAGATTGCATAGCTGAAATTTGTGGCATTGTGTATACCCTCAACCATACACCCACATCGAAAATTTCTCCTAAGTTCACGGGATCCTTTCGTGTTATTGGCCTAGTACCATACAATAAAGCCAAAGCACTTAGTTTGCAGATTTTAACAGAGACAGTCCTACACAAATATAATATCAAAATAGTACCTCCAGCATATCCCAACTCCATCTCTAATAATCACTTCATCACAAGATTCTCTCACTCTCCACCAACTTCACTTAATCCTCTTCCTATAAAGAGCTTACGCAAAAAAGCCAATACATACGATCGTATCATCTAGGTGAACGAAATCATATCTACTTTCCACATGCCATTAGATTTAAGTAAATAATATTAAATTATCTTCTACGAAGAAATCGCTGAGAACAGCGACTGATAGCCGGACCAAGCGCTGTTGGGAGAAGATATATTACACGTCACAGCTACACGCCACAGAACGTCACACAATGAAAAGATATATATCAAGCCAGACGACGTCGATTACGTCGCAGCAGCACCATCAAGCGTCAGTTGAGCGTCAGGTCTAACCAGATCCCGACCAGAGACTACTTAACAATGGAATTAGACCGAACTGACCTTGATCTCTTAGGACACCTGGTCCACAGAAGAGACGACCGTTAAGGAGTGTATGTCCACAGAAGTAATTATCTTTATATTTTATATTTCACCATGTATGATTAAAATATGTCATATCCTTTCTATGTATCATAATTCTATGTATTCTGTTTAATACTGAGTGTATCACTCAACCATGTAAATATCTACTTCTGTCACATTGTAGATATTACTGTATGACAAAAAAAAAATTGTGGCCACCGTCGCAGCCTGTATGGTAAGTTGTCTTGCTTCTTAGCGCAGATCTCGACTGGCTCTGCACAAGACAACTGGCTGTAATTTACTAGAGTAAATCCGTAGAACTAAACGACCTTTAATTGCTCTGCTGCTCACATCGCCTCCAAAAGTGTAGAACACAACTTTCCACAAAATGAGAGAGGTGAAAGAGAGAAAAAAAGTGGAAAGATACATAGAAGAAAGATAATAGGATGAGAAAAAAATATAGAATAAGAAAGATGGGTAAGAAAGAACAGCGGCAAGATTAGATCAAATATTTATATAGTAAAGCAAATTGGATAAATACGGAGGAAATATGTGAGGAAGAGTCTGTGAGAATATGAGGGAGTGAAGAAAGGAGGGTGGGGGAGTGATAGGGAGAAGAGAAAGAAGGAGAGGGTGAGAGAGGGATTAAGGAAATAAAGGACAGAAAGAGCGAGCGAGCGGACAAGAGAGAGAGAGAGAGAGAGGGAGAGAGAGAGAGAGAGAGAGAGAGAGAGAGAGAGAGAGAGAGAGAGAGAGAGAGAGAGAGAGAGAGAGAGAGAGAGAGAGAGAGAGAGAGAGAGAGAGAGAGAGAGAGAGAGAGAGAGAGAGAGAGAGAGAGAGAGAGAGAGAGAGAGAGAGAGAGAGAGAGAGAGAGGGAGAGAGAGAGAGGGAGAGAGAGAGGGAGAGAAGAGAGAGAGAGAGAGAGAGAGAGAGAGAGAAGAGAGAGAGAGAGAGAGAGAGAGAGAGAGAGAGAGAGAGAGAGAGAGAGAGAGAAAGAGAGAGAGAGAAAGAGAGAGAGAGAGAGAGAGAGAGAGAGAGAGAGAGAGAGAGAGAGAGAGAGAGAGAGAGAGAGAGAGAGAGAGAGAGAGAGAGAGAGAGAGAGAGAGAGAGAGAGAGAAGAGAGAGAGGAGAGAGAGAGAGAGAGAGAGAGAGAGAGAGAGAGAGAGAGAGAGAGAGAGAGAGAGAGAGAGAGAGAGAGAGAGAGAGAGAGAGTGAGAGAAGAGTGAGAGAGAGAGAGAAGAGTGAGAGGAGAGAGAGGGAGAGGAGAGAGAAGAGTGAGAGGAGAGAGTAGAGTGAGAGGATAGAGAAGAGAGAGGAGAGAGAAGAGAGAAGAGAAGAGAGAAACGAGAGAGAAGAGACAGAGAGAAGAGAGAGAGAGAGAGAGAGAGAGAGAGAGAGAGAGAGAGAGAGAGAGAGAGAGAGAGAGAGAGAGAGAGAGAGAGAGAGAGAGAGAGAGAGAGAGAGAGAGAGAGAGAGAGAGAGAGAGAGAGAGAGAAGAGTCAGGGGCGTCGCCCCCATCCACTATTGAATCTCCTCGTTCTTCAAGATCGATTTAAGTATCTTTAC
>NC_134802.1:18838859-18841359 GCF_046742065.1 Oratosquilla oratoria | reverse complement strand
CCATTTCCTCCTCCAAACAACCCATACATTCACCTACCATCTCCACCATCAGCCTTTTTTCACAACCTCTTCCCCTTTTTGTTCCTCCTTTTCCGTTCTTTTCCCTCTACTTCCCCTCCTCCTCTCCCCCTTGCACCTTCCCCCTCGACCCTCCCCCACCTCCCCCTCGAGCCCTTGGGCGCTTTTCCCTTCAAACACTCGACCGTCACCCTTCAAGTCTGGGGTGCCCTTGGAGTGTCGTTCCCCTCGAAAGCAACTCGTTCGTTCCTCCTCCCGAAGAACTGAGCCTTCGGCACTCCCCCTCCTCCATCCTCTTCCTCCTAACCTCCTCCTCCATCGTCTTCCTCCTAACCTCCTCCTCCATCCTCCTCTTCCTCCTAACCTCCTCCTCCATCCTCTTCCTCCTAACCCCCTCCTCCTCCATCCTCTTCCTCCTAACCCCCTCCTCCATCATCCTCTTCCTCCTAGCTGACTCCATCTCTCTCCTTTAAATCTCCTCCCCCATCCTCCTCCTACTTCTTCTTCCATCCTTCTTCTTCTTCTTCCATATCTTCTTTCTTCTTCTTCTTCTTTTTTTCTTCGTTCTTGCTTCTTCCCCTCCTCTTCTCTTCCTCCTTTTTCTTCCTCTTCTTCTTCTTCTTTCTTCTTCTCCTCCACTTCTTCCTTCTTCTCTTTTCCTCTTGCTGACTCCATCTCCCACCTTTAATCTTCCCTTTTTCTTCTTCTTCTTCTTCTTCTTCTTCTTCTTCTTCTTCTTCTTCTTCTTCTTCTTCTTCTTCTTCTTCTTCTTCTTCTTCTTCTTCTTCTTCTTCTTCTTCTTCTTCTTCTTCTTCTTCTTCTTCTTCTTCTTCTTCTTCTTCTTCTTCTTCTTCTTCTTCTTCTTCTTCTTCTTCTTCTTCCCTCCCCTTTCTTTCATTCCACCTCCTCCTCCTCGTCCTCCTCCACTTCCCCCTTTCCCTATCCCTTCTCTTCCTTTTTTTCTCTTTCTCTCCTCTTACTCGATTCCCTCCTCTTCCCTTGCTCTTCCTCTTCTTACTCCTCTCCTCCTCCATTCCTTCCAGCTCCCTTTCCTCTTCTTCTTCTTCCACATTTCTTCGTTTCCCTCCTTATTACCTTCCTCTTTTTCTAGTTTCCTCCTCTTCCTCTTCCTCTTCCTCTTCCTCCTCCTCTTCCTCCTCTTTTTCCTCCTCTTTTTCCTTAACTTCTTCTACTACTTCCCTTCTTTCTTTTCTTTCTTGTTCCTCCTTTTTGTCCACTTTTTCTCTTCATTTCCTTTCCCCTCTCCTTTTCCTTCTTTTCTTCCTTTGCTCTACCTCCTTCCTGTTCTTCCTCATCCTCCCTCTTCCTCTCTTCCTTTTTCACCTTCTCCTCCCACTCCTTCTCTCATTCCACCTCCCCCTTCTCATCTACCTCCACACTTTCTTCTTCTCTTCCCCCATTCCGTCCCCTTCCCCCTCTTCCTCTCCTTTATGCTCTCTTTTCTTGATCCTTCTCTCTTTTATGAACTCCTGGCTTCTCGCTTCTGACGCCCGCCTTTTTTCATCTCCTCCTCTTTTTATTTTTCAATATTTCTCCACTTAGACTTTACTTTCTCTCTCTCTCTCTCTCTCTCTCTCTCTCTCTCTCTCTCTCTCTCTCTCTCTCTCTCTACCTCTACCTCCCCCCCTCTCTCTCTCTCTCTCTCTCTCTCTCTCTCTCTCTCTCTCTCTCTCTCTCTCTCTCTCTCTCTCTCTCTCTCTCTCTCATCTTTTAATACTCTTACGTTATTAATGTTTTTCAATTTTACTTTTCTTTCTATCGCTCTTGCGTGTACATAATCTCTAATATGTAATTCTTCCTCTTCGTATTCTTTCATTCATACGTTTTTCCTCTTTTGTTGTCTTTATTTTGTCTTTCTTTCAATTCATATTTGTCCTCCAGATCTATTTCTTTCTCCTTTTCTTGATTAATTTCTGTTTCATTGGCTGTTCCCGCATTTTTTTTTTCTATTTTGTCTCTCGCTTTTTGTTTTTTGCATTTCTTTGTCTCATATCTCTCCTTTCCGACCCACCCATTCGTTAGTCTCTATCTCCATCTTCCCTTTGTTCCCTTCCCTTCCTTGCCCATCACCTCTGCCTCCTCGGGCCCCCTTCCCCCTTCCCCCTTCCCCTTTTGACGTCTTTCCATCTCCTCTCTTCCCCTCTCCTCTCCCCCACGCCTGTCTTCCTCCTCCGTACTCTTCTCTTCCACTTCCTTTTCGTCTTCGCTTACCGGCAACACTTTCGATTCTGTCGTTTACTTCCTCTCCAGCCTCTTGCTCCTCTTTCCTCTCTCCCTCCTTCCCTTCCCTCTCTCTCTCTCCCTTTCTCCAACTTTCACCTTTATTTCTTCCCCTTTTACTTCCCTCCTGCCCTCCTTCTCTTCCCTCTCTCTCTCTCCCTATCATCCACCACTGCCCCTTCCTTCCCTCACCCTCTCGCCGTCTCCTTCCCCTCTTCCCTTCCCTTTCCACTCATCAACC
>NC_134802.1:18823859-18833859 GCF_046742065.1 Oratosquilla oratoria | reverse complement strand
CTTATGACAGGTTAGACAGGAAGGCACTGTGGAAGGTATTGCAGATATATGGGATAGGAGAAATGCGGGTCCATGACTTTTCGTCGCCGTCTTTTCGTCGCCGGACTTTTCGTCGCCGACGTTTCGTCGCCGGACATTTCGTCGCCGCGACTTTTCGTCGCCGGACGTTTCGTCGCCGCGACATTTCGTCCCCGCGACTTTTCGTCGCCGGTCTTTTCGTCGCCGGACTTTTCGTCGCCCCAACCATAAATTGTATGCAAAGATTGACAATATTTGAAATATAAAATAATTGAAATATAAAATTGGAAATATATGATTTAATGCCAAATTCAATACACTTCTTCTGATTGATAATAATCACATAATCCTATTATTTATTATTATTACATTGGTCGCCTAATATTATTGATAGTGAAAATTCTTACGGAATTATCTGAGAGGTATCTCACACAACATCGTGCCTTACTAAAGATCTCTACATTTCAATACATATGGACTATTTACTAATAACTTACTAATTTTATAATAAATGATTTTACCCTTACACTTTAATGAATAGCTTCATAATTATGATTTCGTGTCAAATTATTACTGTATGATATGCCAATAATAAATTATCATATATACTGACGTGTCAAATATATATTTAGATAATGATGTATTAAATTATTTATTGTAATTTAAATAAAATTGTATTTCATCTACGTAAGTTAGGGCTCAGGTATTTGCAAGTCGGACTGGTTAAGGCAAGAATGAATGGTTTATACGGCACTGAGATGTATAGCTATTTGCCACACTCATGTTATTGCATTGGGAGTAGGAATATAAGTACAAGTATGACATTAAATCATATATTTCCAATTGTCAATCTTTGCATACAATTTATGGTTGGGGCGACGAAAAGTCCGGCGACGAAAAGACCGGCGACGAAAAGTCGCGGCGACGAAATGTCGCGGCGACGAAACGTCCGGCGACGAAAAGTCGCGGCGACGAAACGTCCGGCGACGAAAAGTCGGCGACGAAAAGTCCGGCGACGAAAAGACGGCGACGTTAGGAGCAGTCAAGAGTTTTTACGAGAATAGTAGTTTTTGTGTTAGGATTAGAAATGGAGAGAGTGAGTGGTTTGAGATAAAGGTGGGAATTCGTCAGGGATGTGCTATGTCGCCCTGGCTATTCAATTCATACAAAGATGGGGTAGTGCGAGAGATGAATGCAAGTGTAGTGGGCCAGGAATTGGGGATGATTAAAAAATGGAGAAAAGTGGGATATAGGGCAGTTGTTGCTTCCTGACGACACTGCGCTTGTAGCAGGATCAGAGGAGGGATTGAGGAAGTTAATGACAGAGTTTGGGAAGGTGTGCAAAAGAAGGAAGTTGAAGATAAATGTGGGTAGAAATAAGGTGATGAGATATACTAGGGGAGAAAGTGGCACCAGACTGGAAGTGAATATTAAGGGAGACCGGTGGAAGTAGATAGTTTTAGAAAGTTGGGTGCAAATGTGGCAGGAAAGGGAGGAAGGGAGGACTAAAAAGTGTGATGAGAAATAGACATTTGGGAATGAATACTAAGAGGAGATTTTATGAAGGAGTGATTGTGCCGACAGCACTGTACGGGGCAGAAACATGGAACATTATAGAGAAGAGAGAAGGAGTTTGAATGTGTTTGAGATGAAATGCCTGAGAAGTATTAGAGGGGCTACTAGGCTAGATAGAGTGAGAAATGAGGAGACGAGGAGGAGAACAGGGGTGAAAAGGGAGTTGGGAGATAGGGTTGATGAAAGAGTATTGGGATGGTTTGGACACATGGAAAGAATGAATTAAGAAAGATTAGTAAAAGGGGCGTGGAAGGAAGAGGTGGAAGGATTGAACATGAGGGGGTGACCTAGGATGAGATGGATGGATGAGGTAAATTAGGCATTAGGAAAGAGGGGAATGTCGGTTGAGGAAGGACAGGAGAGGACAGAAGATAGGGGTAAATGGAGGATGGTTGTGTATGAATGATACTGTGATGCATGAGGTGGAGTGGGTGGGGATAGGGTGTGAGTGAGTATGTATGAGAAATAATTTGACGCAGCCCGAAGGGATTTCTCTCCGTCTTCTCCTTTTCTGCTTGAAGGGACGGAGAGGGGGTCGCCGAATTAATGAAGCGGCCTTGCTGTGGATATGCTGTGTCTTGCGATACAGTTTCTGACCCAGGGCAGTGGACAAGATACAGGGATGACCCGTCATCCAGAAGGTGTTAAGATAAGAGGGAGGGAAGAGGGTAAAGGGGAGTGGAGTATGTAGGGGATGGAATGGGTAGGAGTGGTTTCTATGCCTTTGTATTTTGGCTACCTCCCGTGTAAGGGAGAAGAAATCATTTGGTGTATGTATGAATGAATGTATGTATGTATGTATGTATGTATGTATGTATGTATGTATGTATGTATGTATGTATGTATGTATGTATGTATGTATGTATGTATGTATGTATGTATGTATGTATGTATGTATGTATGTATGTATGTATGTATGTATGTATGTATGTATGTATGTATGTATGTATGTATGTATGTATGTATGTATGTATGTCTAATTCCAGTTAAGTGGGGCTCTGTTCGGGTTCTGGTTAGACCTGATGCTCAACAGCAGTTTGGTGCTGCTGCTGCTCCGACGTACGCGACGTCGTATGCTTGATTTCTATCTTCTCGTAATGTGACGTCCTGTGACGTGTAGTTATGGCGTCCTGTGATGTGTAGCTGTGACGTCCTGTGACGTGTAATTTATCTTTTTCCAACAGCGCTTGGTCCGGTTATCAGTTGCTGTCCTCAGCGATTTGCTCGTAGAAGATATTTCAGAAATATTTACTTAAATCTAATGATATGTGAAGATTATATACAAATCCGTTCAACTAGATGATATGATCTTATATAGTGGCTTTTTTCGCATAAGCTATATCTAGTAAGAGGAGTAGGTGGAGTTGGTGAAGAGGAGAAAGGAGAATCTTGTGATGGAATGGTTGTTGGAGATGGAGATGGGATATTATTTTTGTGTAGGACTGTCTCTGTTAAATTCTGCAAACTAAGTGCTTTGACTTTATTGTTTGGTACTAGGCCAATAAGGCGAAAGGGTCCCATGAACTTAGGAGAAAGTTTCGATGTGGGTGTGTGGTTGATGGTGTACACAATGTCTCCAATTTCAACTATGCAATCTCCCGCTCTTGTATTATGAAGCCGTAGTATATTATATCGTCTTTGGCGAGAGTAAAGGTATTTTGAATTTTCTTGAAGAGAGTGTTGAAATTTTGTACTTTTACTTTGATATAATCGTCGAAATTGTAAATAAGGGGGGGGGGTAAGCCTGATTTAAGGAGATCATATGGGAACTTTTGGTCCGAGCCAAAGAGGACGAGATGTGGTGACTCCGATATTGACCTATGGCACTGTTAATGCAAGCTTGGATCATTGGCACATGTTCATCCTAAGATGAATGTACAGTATGTCAGAGGGAAGATGTCGGAGAACATTTAGGTTTTTTCGGTTCTGTCTCGACTAAACCGCTAGAGCTAGGGTCATAAAGAATAGTGTTGTATTTCGTGATGTTAAAATGTTTACAAAAGTTTGTGAGAATTTCATTGTTGAACTCTGTTCCGTTATCTGAAATGAGTGTTTTGGGTGTAGTGTAGGGGCATATGAATTTGTCAACAGTCGTTTGTGTAACGTGTTGTGCTGTCTTGTCTGGTAAGAGTGAAATAATGCAGAACCGGGAAAAATGGTCTACACAAACAGGGAGGTATTGGTTAATTGTATATCAGGGGGCTCTAGGATGGTGACTTACTTGCGCTCCGAATGGAATTTGTTAAAACTAATCGTGGACATAAAATTAACAGGAGATCCAGGGTCTAGAGATGTGGTGAGTTTGGTGTTGTTTGAGGTTACCTTGAATACCGTGAAAGGTGAGAAAGTGTCCGGGGTGTTCAGGGTAAGCACAGGTAGGGTTGATGAAGGAAGTTCCGGGTAAACATAGAGTGCCTTGTGTGGACTTGCATCTTATGTTTGTGTTTTGTAGTGATACAGAAGGTGTATTATGTGTGTCTCTGGTGGTGGAGCGTTGCGGTGAAACAGGTCTTTGCTGTCTTTGTGCTAAGAGCACGCGACAGTAGTCACTCGTGTGGTAACATGTTCCGTGGTAATCACAGTAGCGATTTGGTTGGGACAGCTGTCTGTAGTAGCATATGTTTATGCTGTGTCCTGGTTTTTTACAGTAGGTACATAAGAATGTTATTCGTGATGGAGAGTGCTGGCACGATCAGTAGCGCGTGCGAAGCATATGTCTTGACATCGTGCTATGTGACGTTGATCGTGTTCTTTGGGCTACCGTGTGGGTGGGGGTGATAGGTACAGACTGACTGTGGATGTGAGAAATTGTTCTTTTTGTATAGAAGAGTTTCCTGAAAATTTCTCCTTGTGTGGTGCCTGGTGTAAATGAAATTATATATATTTTTTTCCAGTATGTCTGGGTGTAACTGAGAGAGTATCGGAAATAGGTCAGCAGTGAGATTATGTGTTCGAGTAAGATTTTGTCGTCTGGAGCCCAGTCATATTTTGAAGTTTTCTCTGATCTTGCTTTTGAAAGTGTATGCAACCTTTACTGCTCTTTCCTTTGTTTTATGTGGGCTGGTATTGTACGTTGTGGCCAATGAGTACAGAGGTTAAAGTTAGCCAAGTTCATCAAATGCTTCAAAGGAGTTTTTGAAATGTTAAACAAACTCTGGATATGTGTCTCTTTCCTCAAAAAAGGTCGGACGGGATTATTTCACCTGTGAGCTTGTCGTTGAGATCTTTGATTTGAGAATAGAATTTTTTCTTTTATTGTCTGTGACATTTCTACGTGTGATTTCAGATTCAACTACGGAGAGTAGGTTGTGTACGGGAATGTTCCGTTTATTAAATTTTGGTAAATTTTTCTACCTTGATTATTGTTAAAAGATTTTGTATCTTTGGTGGGGTGTGTGGAGAGTTGTTATCGGAAGTAGTAGATATGTTTGGAGTGGGGGAGATTTTGGCAGAACGGGAACAAGTACAATAATTGTGTGTGAGTTGAGTTGTTTGGGACCGTGTCATAAAATATAGACACAAAGGTAACAGGTGAAACGTACCACAAACTTTTACCTATTTACCAATGATGATAAAGTGATGGTCTAGCTCCTGGATGATGAGGTATTTTGGCTGGTGGTGAGGTAAGATGAACACAGACAGTACAATGCTGTAAAAAAATGCGTATGAATATATGTATATAAGAGAAAGTGTGAAATTTTACAATATAATACAGTCAATATATATATATATATATATATATATATATATATATATATATATATATATATATTACTGGTGAAAAATGTAATCACACATTTGTCAATCACGGTAAAACCACTGATGGAGTAGAAAAGACTGGAATCGGGGAATCTGTATATTTCGATTGCAAACTGCAATCCTCTTCAGTGAAGAGGATTGCAGTTTGCAATCGAAATATACAGATTCCCCGTTTCCAGTCTTTTCTACTCCAACAGTGATTTTACCGTGATATATATTATATATATATATATATATATATATATATATATACATATATATATGTATATATACATATATATATGTATATATGTTATACCTATATATGTATACATATATATATGTATATACATATATATATATATATATATATATATATATATATATATCGTGACATCATTACAGGTGTATGACTGGTATGAATGGAAAGACACGATTGAGAACAAGACACTTGATTCCTGATCGGTTTCACATTTCAAGAAACCAAAAGGCGAAACCGGTCAGGAATAAAGTCTCTTGTTCCCAGTCGTGTCTTTCCATTCTTACCATTCATATATCTATCTATCTATCTATCTATCTATCTATATATATATATATATATATATATATATATATATATTTATACATAAATCGAGACCTGTAGTGTAGAAAGATACTTTCATTGAGAAGTGGGGGCCCTTAGAGGTGTAGGCTCGTGTGTGCCTATCTCGGGTGGGCGGTCAACTTGTCCGCACGTAGTATTGGTCCTGGGACGGGGCTTTTGTCCGTGATGCTGGGCAATGGTGGGTGGGTGGTCAATTTGTCCTCGACGGTCGGGTGTAGACTTGTAAGTTTGATGATGGATAATGGAGCAAAAAGTGGTTACTTCGTAAGTAATGTTGCTAACTATGTTGGAGTTGATTGCCCTATAGTAATGTTGCTAGCTACGTTGGATAGAGTTCCTGGGTAGACATGCGTTGAGGAGTGGAGTTGGGTTGTAAACGATTTTCGTTACCGACCGCTGCTACGAGAATGTCGGGTTTTGGCAAGGTTCGAATCCCAACAGCTGCTGCCAGAAAACGTGGAAGATTTTTCCACACTTTATGGGCGATGTGAGTAGCGGGGGAAATAAAAGGATATGTCGTTGTACGGATTTACTCTAGTAAATCGTAACTAGTTGTTGTGGGTTATTGATATCCCCGTCTGGCGACATGTGGCAACTCGCATGCCCGGGGTAGGCATGCATAGGTGCTTAGCAACAGTGCTTGAGTGAGAGACTAGAGGGGACGCGGAGTCACGCATGGGCGCTAGCTTTGACTCTGTTATTATATTGTATCTTCTTGTAACTGTGTTAGTGTTTAAGGCTGAATGTACTTAAGAACCTACAGTGTGTATTATTAGCCCTCGACCAACACACACATGGCGCAGTGAGATATACAACATTGACAGTGCAACGCAATGAACTCAGCCTATACCTGCATTATTTTGGTGTATCGTGTCCCACATATCGTAATTGTGTGCGACAAGGGCTCACGAACGTGTGCAGTCCCAGTGACAGAGTTACACGCTCGCACGTACAACATAAGTGTTTTAAACGAAAAACCGGCATATGCAAGTGTTCGTTAGTGACTGGCAGTGCTCCGACGCCATATTGCGCTCATCTACTTCATGCATTCTGCGTATATGCTTGGAGCCTTCTCGTATAGTGTCTAGTGCTTACACGTGTGGTTTATAGTGCCTCCCCGTATAGTGTCGCAGTGCATTGTGAGTGGTATTTGTAAAAATCTTGCTGCCTCTTTGTCGGAGAGACGCTTGTATTTGAACATTGGCAGGACGTGTGCGCGATACTTCCCCTCGCTTACACGCCCGCAGGCCTACTGGGCCCCAGGTACCCGCCAGCTTACGTACTCACCCGCTCATTACGGGCCCACACTATTAGCTTTATTCTAGCGAAATGCCTAATACTCGTTCAGGAGCAGTCGAGCAGGAGGAGGAGGAAGAATTGCAGCCAGATCTTTCCGATGAGCAACAGGCCGCATCCTTCCCACCGACCACACCGACAGACATGCTTTCCCTCGTGAAATGGATTGAAGAGACGAGGTTAGCAGACGACGAACGCAGACGACAAGAAGACCAGGCTAGATTTGAAGCCCTGCTCAAATTGATAAACCCGGAACGGCAACCCGCTCACTCTCCCCCAGAGCACCTTGCGGCCTCCGATGACAGCCGTCATCGTCAGCCCCCGCTTCCTCCACCCACTCAAAAGGCCACTGCTCAGACGCCACCTCCACTTAAACCAGATGCCACCTACCAATTGTTCCGCGAATGGAAGCGACGTTGGCAAGATTACGCTACCATGGTCGACCTGTATAGCTTACCCCATGAGAAGCAGCTCATACAATTACGTATGTGTCTCACCCTTGAAACACAACGTGTCCTAGAGCATACCCTGCAAATACCTCCCTCTACAGACAAGACAGTCGATGAGGTGGTCGCTGCTCTGGAAGTACACATCAAGGGCTTGCGGAACGAGGCAATACGCAGGAGGGGATTGCTTAGCTGCAGGCAGATGGAAGGCGAAACATTTGCAGATTTCTACGTAAGGTTGCGTCGCAGTGCCGAGGAGATCGACATATGCCCTGGTAAATCGCCAATTTGCGAAGAGACTCAGTTGAAGTCGGTGATTATTATGGGCGTTCGGGATGATGAGTTGATTCAGCGACTCATATCCCTGGACGACAAGTGCTCACTGCAGGACATGGTCAATACATGCCGCTCCTATGAAGCAGCCAGGTGCGCTACGTCTGATATTCGTGCCCAACCTGCACAAGTAAGAGCATTGACCCACCACCAAAGAAGGAAGAAGCAGAAAAGTTTCCTCCGGCAAACCCCTAAGCAACCGACATCGAAGGCAACGGACCCATGCCAGTGCTGTGCTAGGCACCATGAGCCAGGAGCATGCCCTGCGGCTCAGGCTACCTGCCGCAACTGTGGTCGGCAGGGACACTTTCCTTCCACGATCAAATGTCCCGCTAGCAAGACCCAGTGCCGCCTCTGTTCCCGTATCGGTCACTTCGACACTTATTGCAAGCAGGAGACTCGTCAGAAACACAAGCGAGGTGTTTCAGTTTCTGGCGGTGGACATGTTTCGGAACACCCGCCAACCCCACAGCCGTCCTGCCGTCGAGTGATGTCTCCTAGCCCCAGCCCTGCGGTGCCTCAACACGTCAGCGTCCTTATCACACACGGTGGTAAATCGTCATACCTGCAGATGATCCCAGACACCGGTGCGGATATCACTGTGATAGGACCACAGCACTTGAGAAACCTTTCCATTTCAACAAGGACACTACACGCTTCCCCGCAGACCACCACACTCACAGCCGACGGATCTGAAATGACTCCTGCCCTTGGCACGCTCACGGCTACCCTTACTTTAGGTAAGCGGTCGTGCTCTGCTCAGATCCGAGTACACAAGGACATCCAGACCCCACTCCTCTCCTTCAGCCACTGCAAGGCATTGGCCATAATTCCCAAGGAATTCCCTAAGCCAATATTGGAGGTGAAGCACGTTAAGAAGTGTGTGGAACTCCCATTCTCTGCCTCCACACCACCCTCAGACGTGAAGGAGTACTTCTTAAAGGAGTTTAAGGACGTTCTGGTGGCTAAAGCAGCTCTTCAGTCCACACCACTTAAGCCCATGGTGGGATCACCAATGCGAATCACCTGAAGGATAATGCTGTGCCTTTTGCGATCCACACACCCCGGCAAATTCCCCTGGCTTTCAGAGACCACGTCAAGGACGAGCTCGAGTCCATGGTCTCTCAAGGGATTATTCGACCGGCTGGCGACGAACCTTCAGAATGGTGCCACCCACTTGTCGCCGTAGCTAAACCAAATGGAGGTGTGAGGATCACGACGGATCTGTCCAAACTTAACGCCCAGGTGGCTCGCCCACCCCATCCGTCGCCCACACCCTTTGATGCTGTACGTAGCGTACCGACCTCAGCTCGTTACTTCACGACCATGGACGCTCTCTGCGGCTACTGGCAGATCGAACTCGCCGAAGAGGACAGACACCTTACCACCTTTATAACTCCACATGGTAGATTCCAATATTGCAGAGGACCAATGGGATTTGCAGCAACAGGCGATGCCTACTGCCTACGAGGTGACATTGCACTGCAAGGTGTCAAGAATTGCGTCAAAGTGGTGGACGACATCCTCCTTTACGATGCCGACTACACCACTCACCTTACCCGCATCCACCAAGTCCTCACCAGATGTCGTGAATTTGGCATCACCATTAATAAGGAAAAATTTAAGGTCGCCGCGCCTAAGGTGGATTTCTGCGGATTCACATTGTCAGTGGCAGGTATCGCTGCTGACCAAGACAAAGTGATTGCTATCAGGGACTTTCCAACTCCTGCAAATTTAACAGACCTTAGGTCCTTTATGGGTCTCGTTAACCAGTTGGCTGAATTCACCCCGGAGATATCCGCAGCTGCCCAACCTCTCCGGCCCCTGATGAGCCCTAAGAGACAATTTCTCTGGACACCGGATCATGACGAGGCATTCCGACGGGTGAAAGCCGCCCTCATCGACCCCCCAATTCTCGCCTCATTCGATCCAACCCTGCCAACTATCCTCCAGACGGATGCATCTCGGCTTAACGGCATTGGTTTTGCAT
>NC_134802.1:18806359-18808859 GCF_046742065.1 Oratosquilla oratoria | reverse complement strand
TGTGTGTGTGTGTGTGTGTGTCTGTGTGTGTGTGTGTTTGTGTGTGTGTATTTGCCTAATTACTGGGCACTATTCTTAAAAACATTTCTATAATAGCACAAAAAAAATCGGTCAAATTCGTATCAACATTTAAAAGTGAACTCGGAGAAAGTCTCAAAAACTCAGATTGGGTCTCAGACAACAAAATATTATTGGAACACGTAGTCTCATTCATGGTATACTTTTGATTACTCTTCAAATTACACTCAGACACACTCCAAAAAGCTAGTACAATTCCATTCACACTAGGTATTACACTAGGAGAATTCTTCTGGAAATTCTCCGACATGGCCAAAGCTATCACTCAGATACAGGGCCACTCAGTACCCATCACACCCACCCACATAATAGCCCAGGTCACATGGTCCCCCTCACATAACACGAGATCAAGACATACATCTCACACGCGGTATCGTTCACGCCAACGCTCTCCTTCAAGAACACAAATGTTTTGTACAAACTACCACAAATCAGGACACCTCGTTGACACGTGTAACCATAGGTGCCCGATACAACCAGAGAAACATTGTGATCATCACGGTACACGCCTTCATACGAGTGATCATTGCCGTGTGCTGCTAGCGCGGAGGCAACACAGACAAGGATTCTCAGATTGCTCTCCTCATAGACATTCACGTAACACATTTTCTGTAAAACATTCACGTAACCCATCTCATTCAAGACATTCAAGTAACACATCTCCTGCAAGGCATTCAAGTAACACATTTCTTGAAAGCCATTCACGTAACACATCTCCTGCAAGACATTCACGTACACATCTCCTTTGTGACTACAGAATACAAAGACTCAATGCACACCAAGGACGGTTACTCCATACCCAGATATTCAATCATCAACTCTATCGGTATATACCCTGGATATCTCAGACGTATCTTCCAATTTCTTAACTTTCAATGCTACGTCTAGCAACAGCAAAGCGACAATCTTTCTCGACACGGGTTCCCTAGTTAACATGATGTCATTATACAGTTTCCACAAATTCCGCACTAAAACAAAACGTGTCACCATCTTGGACACCCCTCCCCCCAACATCAACCTTTGCAATGTAGACGGCGTACCATTCTCTATCATTGATAAATTCTCCCTAGACATTAGCTTTAAAGATGAATACCTTTCCATCCCAGGTACCACCTACGTAGCTGATGTTTAATTTCCTGCTGATATCCTCATGGGCTTAACATTGATGAAGCAACATAACATAATCATTTACCCTGCTCAACATGGCATCATTTATGCAAACAATTTCCTCCCTGCATTGCCATCAGCAACTTCCCACAAAGGCAAACATATGAGCGTGGCCGAGCAGGCAGAACATGATTTAACGTCAGTTAAGACTACCCCCTCATTCAAAATTCAATCTGCTTCATCACACGAGGATGCACCAGCTGCTAACATAAATGGCACCGCCACCCAAACATACTTCCTACGACTCTAACTCTGCTACTTCACTGACAGCTGTGGACTTGCGTTCCAAACGTAACATACACATTAACTCCTGTACGTCTAAATCAGCAAAAATCAGGACAAAACACCCACTAAATACCGTTAGTCTTTCACTGCCTGAGGACACCTGCTTTCCCCTCTTAGACGAATTCAACAACAAATCAACCCCAGTCTCAGAAGTGTTATCTATATTCACACGCTCACGCTCACGCAGTGTTTATCAACCTAAAAACGCTGTTCCCTCGTGAATATACAAATGTACACATACGAGTTTTCCTAGCATAAAACACCGATTTACTCTGTATGTCAGAATCTTGCCATGTCAATGGCATTTCCCTCCTTTCAGCCACCAGCTCTATGTCAAAGAAAGGTCATACATGCATTTTAATTGCCAATGACACTAACGCAGCCCTCAATCTCACAGTTGGTACATTTACGATTTGATTTCGGAGTATATACTTCACGCATCAAAGATATGAATGACAAATTTCCCAGTTCTCAAGTTTGTATTACAATTTCCGACGTGTCCACAGCACAGGAACCCATATATGCATCACATTTCTCCATATACTTCCCTTATGCACAAGCAGACTTGCTTGCACTTTGCAGCATGTTCACACATATCATTGCCACTCAAGGTGAACCCCATGGAGTCACTAATCTTATTCAGCATCATATACCTCTTCGTGATATCTCTAAGCCACGTTAACTTCCCGCATACATATTACCACAGTAAACGCATGATTGTAGATAACCTTATTCAAGACATGATTGCGTGAGGCATTATTGAACCATCCATCAGTGAATGGAACTTCCCCGTCTCTACTGTACCTAAACACGATGGTTCCTTCCGTCATGTAGTAGACTTCAGAGAGTTAAATAAGCTAATCATACCATATAGACACCCAATCCCTGTCTTACAAGACATTTTCTACTCAATCTGTGAAAACAACATAGTGTTCACGACCTCAGACTTATGTCGGGATATTTCCTTTTG
>NC_134802.1:18798859-18801359 GCF_046742065.1 Oratosquilla oratoria | reverse complement strand
GAGAATGGATAAGGAAATAATTTTGATGTATGCTGGCCTTGCAGTTTGGCAACATTGGACGCATATGTCCCGGCTGATCGGCCCAGATGTCCGGATAAGGTCAGATATGTTTGACCCCTATGACCACTGTCAGGTCCGACAAAATGGTAGGTCCTTTGAGAGTTCTCTGAAGATGTCGGACGTTCCAATCTACACGAAGTACGTGCGTACACGCAGCGCATCTTAGATTGGATATTCCCTTCAATCATCTTCTCTTCTCTTCTCTTCTCTTCTCTTCTCTTCTCTTACCTTCTCTTCTCTTCTCTTCTCTTCTCTTCTCTTCTCTTCTCTTCTCTTCTCTTCTCTTCTCTTCTCTTCTCTTCTCTTCTCTTCTCTTCTCTTCTCTCCTCTTCTCTCCTCTTCTCTTCTCTTCTCATCTCTTCTCCTCTCTTCTTTTCTCTTCTCTTCTCTTCTCTTATCTTCTCTTCTCTTCTCTTCTTATCTCTTCTCTTCTCTTCTCTTCTCTTCTCTTCTCTTCTCTTCTCTTCTCTTCTCTTCTCTTCTCTTCTCTTCTCTTCTCTTCTCTTCTCTTCTCTTCTCTTCTCTTCTCTTCTCCTCTCTTCTCTTCTCTTCTCTTCTCTTCTCTTCTCTCCTCTTCTCTTCTCATCTCTTCTCTTCTCTCCTCTTCTCTTCTCTTCCCATATCTTCTCCTCTCTTCTTTTCTCTTCTCGTCTCTTCTCGTCTCTTCTCTTCTCTTCTCTTCTCTTCTCTTCTCTTTTCTTCTCTTCTCTTCTCTTCTCTTCTCTTCTCTTTTCTTCTCTTCTCTTCTCTTCTCTTCTCTTCTCTTTTCTTCTCTTTTCTTTTCTTCTCTTCTCGTCTCTTCTCTTCTCCTCTCTTCTCTTCTCTTCTCTTCTCTTCTCTTCCTTTCTTTTCTCTTTCCTTTTCTTCTCTTCTCGTCTCTTCTCTTCTCCTCTCTTCTCTTCTCTTCTCTTCTCTTCCTTTCTTTTCTCTTTCCTTTTCTTCTCTTCTCTTCTCTTCTCTTCTCTTCTCTTCTCTTCTCTTCTCTTCTCTTCTCTTCTCTTCTCTTCTCTTCTCTTCTCTTCTCTTCTCTTCTCTTCTCTTCTCTTCTCTTCTCTTCTCTTCCTTTATTTTCTCTTTCCTTCTCTTCTCTTCTCTTCTCTTCTCTTCTCTTCTCTTCTCTTCTCTTCTCTTCCTTTATTTTCTCTTTCCTTCTCTTCTCTTCTCTTCTCTTCTCTTCTCTTCTCTTCTCTTCTCTTCTCTTCTCTTCTCTTTTCTTCTCTTCTCTTCTCTTCTCTTCTCTTCTCTTTCCTTCTCTTCTCTTCTCTTCTCTTCTCTTCTCTTCTCTTCTCTTCTCTTCTCTTCTCTTCTCTTCGCTTCGCTTCCTTTCTTTCCTCTTTTCTTCTCTTCTCTTCTCATCCCTTTTCTTCTCTTCTCTTCTCTTCTCTTCTCTTCTCTTCTCCTCTCTTCTCTTCTCTTCTCTTCTCTTCTCTTCTCTTCTCTTCTCTTCTCTTCTCTTCTCTTCTCTTCTCTTCTCTTCTCTTCTCTTCTCTTCTCTTCTCTTCTCTTTTCTTCTATTCTCTTCTCTTCTTTACTCTTCTCTTCTCTCTTCTTGTCTTCTCATGTCTTCTCTTCTCTTCTCTTCTCTTCGTTTCTCTTCTCTTCTCTTCTCTTCTCTTCTCTTCTCTTCTCTTCTCTTCTCTTCCATTCCTTTCTCTTCTCTTCTCTTCTCTTCTTTTCTCTTCTCTTCTCTTCTCTTCTCTTCTCTTCTCTTCTCTTCTCTTCTCTTCCCCTCTCTTCTCTTTTCTTCTATTCTATTCTCTTCTTTTCTTCTCTCTTCTCTTTTCTTGTCTTCTCTTTTCTTGTCTTGTCTTCTCTTCTCTTCTATTCTCTTCTCTTCTCTTCTCTTCTCTTCTCTTCTCTTCTCTTCTCTTCTCTTCTCCTCTCCTCTCTTCTCTTCTCTTCTCTTTTCTTCTCTTCTCTTCTCTTCTCTTCTCTTCTCTTCTCTTCTTTTCTCTTCTCTTCTCTTCTCTTTTCTTCTCTTCTCTTCTCTTCTCTTCCCTTCTCTTCTTTTCTCTTCTCTTCTCTTCGTTTCTCTTCTCTTCTCTTCTCTTCTCTTCTCTTCTCTTCTCTTCTCTTCTCTTCTCTTCTCTTCTCTTCTCTTCTCTTCTCTTCTCTTCTCTTCTCTTCTCTTCTCTTCTCGACTCTTCTCTTCTCGACTCTTCTCCTCTTTTGTCTTTCATTCTTTTCTCTTTTCTTCCCTACTCCTCTCTTCTCTTCTCTTCTCTTCTCTTCTCTTCTCTTCTCTTCTCTTCTCTTCTCTTCTCTTCTCTTCTCTTCTCTTCTCTCCACTTTTCTTCACTTCTCTTCTCTTCTCTTCTCTTCTCTTGTCTTCTCCTCTCTTCTCTTCTCTTCTCTTCTCTTCTCTTCCCTTCTCTCATATCTATTCTCTTCTATTATCTTCTCTTTTCTTTTCTTCTCTTCTCTCCCTTTGTCTTCACTT
>NC_134802.1:18773859-18778859 GCF_046742065.1 Oratosquilla oratoria | reverse complement strand
CAAGTAGGCTGACGGAAGGGGCTGGTAGGTAGGAAGGTGAAGAAGTGTAGGGGTGGGAAAAGGAGTGAGTGAGTGAGTAAGGGAGGGAGGGAGGGAGGATGAAATGGAGAGAGGCAGGGGTGGCGGTGGTGTTGATGGAAGGCGTGAAGGTGGAGGTTGATGTCAGTGCGATTTCGGGACAGAGGTGTCGCCGATAATGGTTCAGGTGTTGATATGAGTCAGTGGAAGATGCAAGGTTGTCTTAGGTGAGCATGTGAAGTGCGCAGATGCATATATAAATATATGTACATATGAATATATGTATATACGTACATACTTGAAGTGAATCACTAGTGACGTCGCATACAATAAAAAAATAAAAAAAATCCAACAGTCACCTCAGGGTTCGAACCGCGGCGTCGCTTGAGGCCAGACAATAGGTTTATCGACTGAGATACTGGAGTGTTAAACGTTTCCGACTTGGAGTTGATCTACCTCCCGAAGAATCTAGGTAGACTGCTAACTGACGTCCTTAAAATTTCACAAAAACCCGAGCTCAGTTTGCAACCACGGTGAAACAAATACGAAACATTGATGGACTTTTGTCGCTGTAAATACCTGAATTGATTCACCATTCACGGCGTATATGTGTATGTATATGCATATGTATTTGTATATGTATATATATATATGTATATGTATATGTATATGTATATGTATATGTATATGTATATGTATATGTATTTGTATATGTATATATATGTACTATGTATATGCATATGTATATGTATATGTATATGTATATGTATATGTATATGTATATGTATATGTATATGTATATGTATATGTATATGTATATGTATTGTATATGTATATGTATATGTATATGTATATGTATATGTATATGTA
This sequence comes from Oratosquilla oratoria, assembly GCF_046742065.1. Classification (NCBI taxonomy): domain Eukaryota; kingdom Metazoa; phylum Arthropoda; class Malacostraca; order Stomatopoda; family Squillidae; genus Oratosquilla; species Oratosquilla oratoria. The sequence continues at coordinate 18,777,971 of NC_134802.1, read as the reverse complement.
TATGTATATGTATATGTATATGTATATGTATATGTATATGTATATGTATACATAATTTATATATATGTGTATTTATATGTATATGTAAATATATATGCATACATCCATACATCTTCTTCCTATATGTATATGTATATGTATATGTATATATATATATATATATATATATTTATATATATATATATGTATATGTATATGTATATGTATATGTATATGTATATGTATATGTATATGTATATGTATATGTATATGTATATGTATATGTATATGTATATGTATATGTATATGTATATGTATATGTATGTGTATATGTATGTGTATATGTATATGTACATGTATATGTATATGTATATGTATATGTATATGTATATGTATATGTATATGTATATGTATATGTATATGTATATGTATATGTATATGTATATGTATATGTATATGTATATGTATATGTACTGTATATGTATATGTATATGTATATGTATATGTATATGTATATGTATATGTATATGTATATGTATATGTATATGTATATGTATATGTATACTTAATTCATATGTATGTGTATTTATATGTATATGTAAATATATATGCATACATCCATACATACATCTACTATAATAAAGTATTAGCCTCTGTCTGTCTGTCTGTCTGTTTGTTTGTTTGTTTGTTTGTTTGATCACGAACTCCTCCTATGGTTTTGCAGACAGACCTCCATAACCATATATATTCTGATACCCTATTCCCCCAGGTACTTAGATATCTATATTTCATTTAAAAATAATAATATTTTTGTTAGGGTAAAAGATTAACTTTAGGTGGGTTATGGTTAGGTGAGTGATTATTTACGAACCACTCCTAGGTTTTTGCAGATAGACCCCTATAACCATATATATTTTGAAACCTTATAACCCAAGGTACTTGGAAATGTATCTTTCATTTGTGTATCTGCCTGTTTGTTTGTTTATTTCTTTGTTTAGGAACTCCTCCTAGGGTTTTGCATATAGGCCCCCATAACCATATATATTCTGATACCCTATCACTTCAGGTACTTGGATAACTATATTTCATTTTCAGAAAATATATATACTTTGGTTAGGGTTAAGGGTTAAAGTTTGGTGGAGTATGGTTAGGTTAGAGATTATTCACGAACTCCGCCTAGGTTTTTGCAGATAGACCCCTATAACCATATATATTCCGAAACCTTATAACCCAAGGTACTTGGATTACTATCTTTCATTTGTCTGTCTATTTGTTTGTTTGTTTGTATGTTCACGAACTCCTAGGACTTTGCAGATAGACCACCATAACCATATATATTCTGATACCCTATCACTTCATGTACCTGGATAACGATGTTTCATTTAAAAATGTGTATTTTTGTTAGGGTTAAGGGTTAAAGTTAAGTGGGGTATGGTCAGGTTATGGACGATTCACGAACTCGCAGCAATGCGCAGGTAATTTGGCTAGTATATATATATATATATATTATACATATACATACATATATATATGTATATGTATATAAATATATATATATATGTATATATATATATCATATATATATATATATGTGTGTGTGTGTGTGTGTGTGTGTGTGTGTGTGTGTGTGTGTGTGTGTGTGTGTGTGTGTGTGTGTGTGTGTGTGTGTGTGTGTGTCTACTATAATAAAGTAGTAGCCTCTGTCTGTCTATCTCTTTGTATTTTTGCTTGCTTGTTTATTTATTTGTTTGTTTGTTTGTTCACGAACTCCTCCTAGGGTTTTGAAGATAGGTTCCCATAAACATATATATTCTGATACCCTATCACTGCAAGTACTTGGTTAACTATATTTCATTTAAAATATATATATTTTGGTTTGGGTTAAGGGTTAAAGTTAGGTGGTCTATGGTGAAGGAACACGCCACTCCTGTAGTGTCCCCTTAAGTCACGTATTATTTTTGTGACATAAGAATTGATATGATTAAACAAACCATTGTATGTGTCCATAGGTATTATTTATATTTGTGAAATTAATGTTGCCACAAACCATGATAGCTTTTGTAAAAAGAAAGCATGTAAATGTAAAATGGTTGTATAATTTTCCAAATAGTGAAATATTGGTTATTTTCATTTAATTCTAGTGCGAGCAGAAATTGATTATTCACAAACTCCTCCTAGACTTTTGCAAATAAACCCTTATAACCACATATATTCTGGAGATATATAAACGAGATACATTTATTCACCTTTTAGCTGTAGACATTTATTGTCAATACACACACACACATATATACACACGCACACACACACACACACACACACACACACACACACACACACACACACACACACACACACACACACACACACACACATACACTCACACACACTCACACACACACATACACACACACACACACACACTCACACACATAAATACACATACTGTACACACACACACACACACACACACACACACACACTTTCACACACACGCACAAATACACATACTGTACACACACACACACACACACACACACACACACACACACACACACACACACACACACACACACACACACACACACACACACACACACACACACACACACACACACACACACACACACACACACACACACACACACACACACACACATATATATAGATATATATATACATATATATATATATATATATATACATATATATATATACAAACACAAACACACACATGTACAGACACGACCAAAGGAAATGCAAAGCTATTGTAGGTAGGTGGGTGTACACATAATGTGCAACACCAAGCAAAGTGCGTAGGTATGTTTTAGGCTGAGCAAACGCAGCACCACAAGTAGTGAGGTGTACAAATAGTCTATAACACATATAAAGTTGCGTAGGTGTGTTGTTGGGGCGAGTGTAGCAGGTGTATTAAGGGTGATGTTCCGAGAGGAGTTCAAGGTGTAGACTACACTCGGTCGGTGTGAGAGAAGGAGGAGGAGGAGGAGGACGTGAGAGGTGAACGAGAATGTGAGAGGAGGAGGAAGAGGATGTGAGAGGGGGAGGGCAAGGATATGAGAGTTGGAGGGCTAGGATGTGAGATGAAGACGAGGATGTTAGAGGTGGACAAGATGATGAGAGGAGAGGAACGAGGGCATAAGAGGAGTTGTGTGAGGGTGTGAGAAGAGGAGAACAAGGATTTGAGAGGAGGAGAACGAGGATTTGAGAGAAAGAAGGTGACGTGAGAGGAGTATGATACTGTAAGGATATGAGAGGAGGACGAGTATGAGAAGATAATGATGCAAATACTACGTGATTCTGTTCCATACGGATGTGATGAAGTTCCCCAAAACCTATACTGCACATACTTACTTCGTTGAACAGTAGTAAGTGTATCTATTTACCACTGAGACATTATGATACACATAAGCCTCCAAGGTCGTAAAGTAATCACCCACACTGTAAATCTGCGACCGAGAGATATGAACACCTGGTTGACCTCTCTGGAGAACGTCAACCCATATCGTACTTACAAATGGAAGCAATTGTACATCACAGAAACCAGAAAAATGCAAACATATCTTCCGTTACTTTTGGAAGAATGCGTTTGTGTTTACAAAAACTCACTTTTTCTATAAAATCATTAATGTGCATAGAATCATACCAAATACTCAATATCAAAAATTTAATTTTCGTTGGTCACAGATCTTCAGAACTCTTCTCCTCTTCCTCCTCCTCCGCCAACTCCTCTTACTCCTGAGGCCACGCATCAGCAGTAGCAGCAGCACTAGGTTCTCTGAACTATCTGATCTTTCTGTACAGGTGCACCACGGGAGTGAATGGAATAGCCTGGGGTCAGCTATTGTAAATTGCTGTGGCCGTAGGGCTTTGGCTTGGTGTTATGCACTGTTATGACAGGTGATGTTAAACCAGATGGAGGACGCGGGAGACAAACCTAAAGGGTCGGAGAATTTAATCAGGATTAACTCCTTCTGTACCGGGTGATAGCTTTACTTGTATTCTGTGTGCCGCCAGAGTATTTTATTCATTACCATGGCCCCCCTGTAAGGAGAGCCGGGATCAACTCCCCTGGCCTTCAAGGTGTCACTTTTCCTCCTAAAGCCAGAATATTT
>NC_134802.1:18726359-18741359 GCF_046742065.1 Oratosquilla oratoria | reverse complement strand
ACACACACACACACACTCATCGTGGGTTAGGAGTTGTGTGTGTGTGTGTGTGTGTGTGTGTGTGTGTGTGTGTGTGTGTGTGTGTGTGTGTGTGTGTGTGTGTGTGTGTGTGTGTGTGTGTGTGTGTGTGTGTGTGTGTGTGTGTGTGTGTGTGTGTGTTTACTTAGTTGTATTTTCCTAATTGTATCTTACGGGAAGGGAAGCTACGTTCGTGGTGTACCGTCTTTCTATCTCGCGGTATCTAGTTTGCTCTTAAATTCATGTATGGTTTTTCCATACACTATTGTTTCGTCTAATTTGTTCCAGACATCCACAACTCTGAAAAGCTGTTCTTTTTCAGGTCCTTTCTATAACTGCCCTTTTTGAGTCTTTTTTTTCATGTCCTCTTGTATTTCTCTTATCCCAATTTAGTAAGTCTTCTCTATCAAAAACTTCCATTTCTCTCATGATTCTTTAGATGTTCAATAGGTCACCTCTTTCTCTTCTTTGTTCCAGAGTCGGTAATTCCAGCTTTGACAATCTCTCTTTATATGACAGTTTTGAAAGTGTTGGGGCCATCTTCGTAATTGCTTTTGGAGTCTCAGTTATCTCTATATTCTTTTTAGTAATGGGTGTTCATAATTCCGCTGCCTACTCCAGTTTTGGCCTTATCAGTGTGTGTGTGTGTGTGTGTGTGTGTGTGTGTGTGTGTGTGTGTGTGTGTGTGTGTGTGTGTGTGTGTGTGTGTGTGTGTGTGTGTGTGTGTGTGTGTGTGTGTGTGTGTGTGTGTGTGTGTGTGTGTGCGTGTGTGTGTGTGCGTGTGTGTGTGTTGCAAGATGATTGAAGGGTATATTCAATCCTTTAGATGTCTAGCGTGCATATATGGCACACACGCATTATTACAGGATGGAACGCCCGACGTCTATAGAGAACTTCCACGGGACTACCTATTGTATTCAACCTAACAGCAGGATATGGGCCAAGAACGTCTGACCTCACGCGGCCAACTGGACCGAGTGTCTGGATACCCGCGTCGGATATTGCCAACTACAAAATCAGCATACGACCAATATATATATGTATATATATATATATATATATACATATATATATATATATATATATATATATACATATATATATACCTATATATATTTTTGTATATATATATATATATATAATATATATATATATATATATTTGCATTTCCATTGCTTGTAAGCCAATCAATCACTTATGCATAAATACTGAGTGAGTGTCCATAATCAGTTCATGCAATATACATTGTAGAAATAGAGTAGATATGGATAGTAGGGAATAAATTGCAAATAGCTCCCTGTTATGGTAACAGCCACCATGTATATGTAAACAGCATCAATGGCAACCGCCAGAGTTTTCCTTGGAGAATGTTTTGAGATGTAGCCTAATCTAGATGGAGATAAAATAACAAAGCACTACCTATCTTGTTTGTCTTAACACCTCCAAATTCAATGTAGATCCCAAACACAAATCTACATTCTGATGGCGAAACGGTGGACACAAAGCAACAATTCTACCATTCCTCCGAAGCAACCAATGTACATTCTGGCTAGAGCTGCTACGGGTTAGCGGATTCCACGTGTTAAGATACACCAGAGATCTACACTCCAGTAGAACATAGCCATTTCCCAACTCTACTCTCTTTGCTGTATCACCAAGCAACCCTTACGAGCCAACGCTCCAACACTCCTCGTCCAGCATCTGTTACGAGGCAATCCTTCTTCACTGCATCGTCCAGCATCCAGGACAAGAGAACCCGGGCAGCATCAGCCACAAGACAACTATCCCCTCCGCAGCATTATCCAACATTACTCCCACGGGTCGGACATCCTCTGCCTTCTCGCACCATCGCCAGGTTGAACGACGAACTCCTCCCCCACCCGCATCTAGCGACACACCAGTATCTACATCTTCGCGCGAGTGCAAATTTCCACACCAAAGTCACCTATTTATACTTTTTCTCTCTCTTTTTTCATTTTTGGGGGGGTTGCATATTCACATTTTCTTGCACATATATCTTATTATTTTTCTATCACTCACCAGCTTATTATATTGTAATAGCTCCTCGCCTTGTTTACAGCAGTGCATCTTACAACCAATTCCTCCCACTGCATCATCATTTATAGAACAAAGTTCTTCCCACCGAATGGTCCCACCATCCATATTCATAAGAGTCAAAACCCTTACAGTACATCATCCTGGGTAAGTAAATATTTTTCCGTTCTCAATATTGTTATTATCAGACCATGAACGTGTCCAAAGATTTTTCTGACTCGACATACGGACCCTATACACGCAGTCGCTCTGTGTTCACTTCCAATACACCAAACATGTCTGCTCCTTCTGCTAACAACTCTTAGGAAAATTCAGCTGCTACTCAAAAGACCATGACAACACAAAATCTTATCACCGTAGTCAAGGATGAGACAATATTACCTCTTTAACGGCAAAAGCATTCCTGTACACAATTTGATCTCTAAGGTTGAATCAGAGAAAACAAGAAGGAACATCCCAGACGACAAAGGTAAAATATCCATTCTACCATACAGAATGGATAGGAATAAAAACATAGCTGGTGACGTCATTCAGTCTGATCTATTTGAGGAAACTAAATCGTACCATGATTTCGTAGAACACTTTAAAAAATTCTTTTTCATCATCTGAACCACTTCAATCCCTTTCCCCTTATACTCTTTGGTTAGAACTTACAATCATGATCCACAATACACCAAAGAAAAGTCTGTCAAAATTGCTTCAACGTTTAAAAGTGAACTTAGAGAAAGTCTCAAAAACTCACTCTGGGTCTCAGAAGTCAAATTTCAATTGAAACACGTAGTCTCACTGATGGTATACTTTCGACTACTATCCCAATTACACCCAGATACACTCCAGAAAGCTAACACTATCCCATACACACCAGGTGTCACAGTAGGCGAATTCTTGATTAAATTCTCTGACACGGACAAAGCTATCACCCAGAGCCAGTCAGTATCCATTGCACACACGTACACAATAGCCCAGATCACATGGTCCCCCTCACATAAAACAAGATCAAGATATAAATTTCGCATTCGACATCGTTCACGCCAACGTTCTTCACCATGAACACAACTGGTTTGTACATATTGCCACAAACCAGGACCTTGAGAACACGTGTTGCCACAGAAACACTTCACAAACAAACCGAGGCTGCGATTATCACGGTACATATTTCCACACGAGTGATCATTGCCGTGTGCTGTTAGTACGGAGGCAACACAGACCAAATTCCCCAGATCACTCTCCTACAAGGCATTCACGTAACACATCTCCTTTATGACTACAGAATACCAAGACATCAAGGACATTTACTCCATACCCTGAAATTCAATCATCAACTCTACCTGTACATTCCCTGGATATCCCCGACATGTCTTCCCATTCCTTAACATTCAACGCTACATCTAGTAACACCAAAGTGACAATCTTTCTCGACAAGATTACCCAGTTAACATAATGTCAACACAGAGTTTCCATAAATTCCGCATTACAACTAAACATGTCACCATTTTGGAACTCACCCCCCCCCTACGTCAACCTTTGCAATGTAGATGGTGTACCATTTCCGATAATTGGTCAATTCTCCCCAGACATTAGGTTCAAGGATGAGTGCCCATCTATTCCAGTCAACACCTACGTAGTTGATGTTCATTTTCCTGCTGATGTTCTCATAGGTTTAACACTGATGAAGCAACATATCTTAGTTATTCACCCTGCTCAAAATTGTATCGTTTATGCAAACCATTTCTTCCCTGCATTACCATCAACAACTTCTCACAAAGTAAACCACACTCACATGTCCGAGCAGGCAGAAGTAAAATATAATCTCACGTCATGTGATGTATTCTCTCTATTCAAATTCACTCCACTTCATCACACGGTTATGCACCAGCTGCTAGTGCAAATTGTTCCATCACCTTTATACAACAGAGTTCTCAGTGCTCAATCACTCTAACTCCTCTCCAAATCTCCTACTTTACTGACATCTGTGGACATGTGTTCCAAATGTGAAAGACGTACTACCTCCTCCCACATGTTCAAATCAATAAAAATTCAGGACAAAACACCCATGAAATACAGTTGGTTTTTCATTGTCTGAAGACACTTTCTTGCCCCTCTTAGAGGATAATTGGTAAATTCTCCTAAGACATTATCTTCAAGGATGAGTGTCCAGCTGCTAGTACAAATTGTTCCATCACCTCCACACAACAGAGTTCTCAGTGCTCAATCACTCCAACCACTCTCCAACTCTTCTACCTTACTGACAGCTGTGGACATGTGTTCTAAACGTAAAAGACGCACTACCTCCTCCCACAAGTTCAAATCAACAAAACTCAGGACAAAACACCCATTAAATATAGTTGGTTTCCACTGCCTGAAGACACTTTCTTGCCCCTCTTAGAGAAATTCAACACAAACTCCACCCCAGTCTCAGAAGTGTTATATACATTCAAGTACACTCAAGCACTGTTTATTAGCCCAAAAACGTTGTTCCCTCTTGAGTATATAAATATATACTTACGAGTTTTTCAAGTACAAGACACCGATGTACTCTGTATGCCATAAACTTGCCATGTCAATGACATTTCCCTTATTTCAGCCATCAAGTCTACACCAAAAACAGGTCATATTTGCAATTTAATTGCCAATGACACTAAAACAACCATGCATCTCATAATTGGTACAAACATTTGAGATTTCGAATTATATCCTTCAAGCTTCAAAGTCATGGATGACCAATTAACTCCTCAAGTTTGTACCACAATTTTCGACGTGCCCACAACACAGGAACCCATTGATGCATCACATTTCAACCCCATAGACTTCCCTGATGCATAAGCAGACTTGCTTACACTTCGCAACAAGTTCAGGCATACTATTGCCACTCCAGGTGAACCCCTTGGAGTTACTAATCTTCGTGAGAAGTCTAAGCCACTTTAAATTCCCACATACAGAATAATGCCACACAGTAAACTCATGGTTGTAGATAACCTTATCCAAGACATGATAATGCAATACACCATTGAACCATCAGCCAGTGAAGTACACTTCAGATAATTGTGCTCAATCACTCCCTGTATTACAGAACCTCATGCATTCCGCTGGTAAAAACGACGTAGTGTACACGACCTTGGACCTTATGTCGAGATGTTTCCAGATTCCCCCTTCTCCAGAGTCTAGGCCTCTGATAGTCTTTAGCACACCCACAGGTCATTATCATTTCAAACGACTAGCCATGGGCCTCGTTTCAGCTCCCTCAGTGTTCATATGACGTGATCATTACTTCCAAATTCATTAGCGAACATTTACACACTCTTCACACTATATTTTCACGAGTAGCAAAAGCAGGTCTCAAACTAAAGCTTAAGAAGTGTTCCTTCCTCTAGAAAGAGATGCGCTTCTTAGGGCATGTCCTCAACTTACAAGGAATTTCATCCTCGCAAGACATGGGCAAGGTAGTCATTGATTATCCATGCCCTAGATCTCTTGATCACATATATTTATTCCTTGGTCTATCGGGATTTTACAGGCTTTTACATTCAAGGTTACGCTGGTATAGCAGCACCATTAACTTCATATCTTAAGAAGGACACCCCTTTCATTTGGACACCTGACCAAGAGAATTTTTTTAATGAATTAAAGAAAACCTTAACCACGGCACCTGTCCTTGCCTTCTGAAACCACAAGCTTCCTTTCACAATTTATACAGATGCGTTCTACACCGGACTTAGCGCAGTCCTCACGGCACAAAACTCAGACCAATTGCATATGTTAGCCGTGCACTCAACAAATACGAACAAAATTACTTGGGCATAGACAGAAAATTTGTAGCTATTATATACGCTCTCAAACATTTCAAAGAGATCATCCTTGGTTACGACATACACATCTACGCGGACCATCAACCTATCTTTCACCTCTTCAAAGGAAAGAATCTTTCAGGAAAGCTTGTCCGCTGGTTCCTCATCATACAAGAGTTCTTGCCCACCTTTCAATTTGTTCAAGGTAAAGCAAACCTAGTAGCAGATGCTCTCATTCGCCATATCGCGACCATCAATCAAAATCTAATTTCAGTAACTCTTATATAAGCGCGCATAGCTGCAGCGCAGACCTTAAACCCTCTTTGGAAACGTGTTATATATTTCCTCAAATCTACAGACCCAATTTATACAAAAAATTTCCCTCTCAATCTCGACAATCACACGCTAGTTAATGATATACTGTATCACAAAACAACACTAACGAACAAACATGAACCCAACCGGTCAGTGTTTCAGCTCGTAGCCCCTACGGACCTCATTTCGGAAGTTCTGAAACTCCCACACAATTCCCTCATTACCGCACTCCCTGGCAAGGAGAAATAAGTTACACAAGCCAGATGACACAACTTCTGGTTAACCATGAGGAATGATATACACTCCCATACTCTTGTGTGACTCACAAAGGTCATTTCAACGTTCATGTTCCAATATTAACTTATCCTACCCCATTGTAAGCCATTCAACACAGTCGCTGTTGATCTCCTTAAGTTACCAGTTATAGATAGCGGAAACCAACACCTCTTTGTCTGTGTTGACCATTTTTCACGATTCTGTATTCTTTCCCCTCTATCAGACAAGACAGTACAACACGTGCCAAGGACCCTAATTGACAAACTCGTATGCCCTTTCACTACACTCAAAAATCTGATTTCTAACAACGGAACTAAGTTCAACAATGATATTCTTTCGAATATTTGTAATTACTTTCAAATCACAAAATGCAACAATACTGCTTAACACCTTAGTTCAAATGGCTTAGTTGAGCGCAAGAATAGAAAGATTTTCATTGTTTTTCGACATTTTGCTCCTGATCTTCACCCTTCTTGAGATGAACATGTCCCCCATGATTCAAGCTTGCTTTAATAGTTCCATTAACAGGTTAATATCGGAATCACCTCATTTTTTCTTCTTTGGTTCGGACAAAAGGGCCCCACATAACCCTCTTTTTCATAATTACCTCCCATTTACGATTTCAATGACCATGTCATAGTCAAAGTATCAGATTTCAATAATCTTTTCAAAAGAATCCATAATACTCTTTATCTGAATCAGGACGAAATGGTCCGTTTGCATAACAAATTAGCCAGAGTTTCTACCTTTTAGCTTGGAAACATTGTTTACACCCTCAACCACACCCCTACCTCGAAGCTCTCCCCTTAATTCTCTGGACCCCATCGTATCACTGGAAATAAGTCAAATAACAGGTTACACGAATTTACAGAGACCGTATTGCACAAAGATCATATCAAAAAGTTCCCTGTGGACTCAACATAGAGACTGTGCCTTCACCATCTCATACTACCACTACAATAGAGAACCAGCACTAATCCTCTCCACTGCTTGCTCCTTTCCCCCTCCCCGTTATAATCTTTGCAGTCAAGCAACAGCTTCATAAGAGTACATTTTGCCTAGATGAACGGTAATAATATCTACTTCCACATGTTTATAGAATTAAGTCAAATCTATTTTCAATCATGCTCGTTGTCCGATACCACCATTGTTCCAACAATATGTATATATATATATATATATATTTATATATATATTATATGTATATATATATATATATATATGTATGTATATATATATATATATATATATATATATTAAATACATATATATATATATATATATATATGTATATTATAAGATTATTTTATTACTTCTTATCTTACATAAGCACTAACCTCGCTGTGGTCAGTGAGTGGTAGCTGAGGCAAACATCTGTTGCAAGGTGATTGAGGGGAATATTCAATCCTTTCGATGTCTAGCGTGCACACGCACGCACTTACTCATTGGTACAGGATGGAACGTCCGACGACTCCAGAGAACTCCCACGGGACCACCTATTGTATTTTTCCTCACAGCGGGCATTTGGGCCAATAGCGTCTGACCTCACGCATTCAATTAGACACCTGCATCGGGCATTGTCAACTGCAAAATCAGCATAAGACCAATATATATTTTCTTATATTTTCATTGCTTCTAAACCAATCACTTATGCATAAATACTGAGTGTCCATTCTCAATTCATCCATTGTACATTGTAGAAATAGAGTAGACGTAGATAGTAATGAATAAATTGTAGATAGATTCCTGTTGTGGTAACAGCCATCATGTGTATGTAAACAGCATCATTGGCAATCGCCAGAGTTATCCTCGGGGAATGTTTCAAGATGTAGCCTAATGGAGACGGAGTGAATAAAACGATAAATCACTACCTCGTTTGTCTCAGCGCCTCCAAACTCAATGTGTGTGTGTGTGTGTCTGTGTGTGTGTGTGTGTGTGTGTGTGTGTGTGTGTGTGTGTGTGTGTGTGTGTGCGTGCGTGCGTGCGTGCGTATGTGTGTGTGTGTGTGTGTGTGTGTGTGTGTGTGTGTGTGTGTGTGTGTGTGTGTGTGCGTGCGTGCGTGCCTGTGTGTGTGTGTGTGTGTGTGTGTGTGTGTGTGTGTGTGTGTGTGTGTGTGTGTGTGTGTGTGTGTGTGTGTGTGTGTGTGTGTGTGTGTGTGTGTGTGTGTGTGTGTGTGTGTGTGTGTGTGTGTGTGTGTGTGTGTGTGTGTGTGTGTGTGTGTGTGTGTGTGTGTGTGTGTGTGTGTGTGTGTGACCCTATCTGTTGTAGTTAAAAAAAAAATCTGATTTGATATTTACAGTTCTCTCCACAAAACTATTGAGCACCATGGCAAACAATATAATTTATTCTGGTGGACACTAGATGATTTTACTGGGTTACACTTACCCTTTGTCTGCAAGCTTTGTGGTCTGCCAAGCCGATGAAGTCCATAAAGAAAAAAATGTAGGACTAAATGAAATGTATAATGAGCATTTGATTTTCATTACTCTGGTCCACTTGGGTGATCCCATTTCTTTCCATCAGACTACACAAGTGACGCAGTTTGGTCAGAATGTTTCAATCATCAAGAGTTCTCAGGTTTTTTTTTTCCAAGAATCTAAATGTGACCTGCAGTATGGATTCTTCTCTTGCTGGCCGACGCATTCTGAATAATGTTATGTATGCTCTAATTAAGCTTATTACATGGGTATCTGTTATATATTATATTCTACAGTCTGATCTGCATATTATAATGAATTTGATTTTGTGTATTTGTAACAAAAATGACAATCTATTATCCATCTCTCTGTCTATCTGTCTACTTATCTATTTATCTAAATGATCATTGAAAGCTCATCTAAGGAAAGATGAGGCCCATTTTCATAACCCCTTCTGTACCGGTTGGTACTTTAACTTTTACTCTTCCTGTCGCCAGACGATTTTATTCATTACTGTGGCAAATCCCCCACCCCCATCCCATTTTCCCAGGTCCTGGTGGATTTGAGCCACTGGTGTGGCTCCTGCTGGGAGTGGGGAATGGAGTGGAGGGGGAAGCGGGGTTGGGGGTGGGGAGAGGTGGAGCCGAGTGGAGTGGAGTCAGTCGGGGGTATTGATGCAGTTCCCGAGGTGGAGGGCGAGGGCGACGAAGGAGGAGGAGGAAGAGGAGGAGGAGGTGGAGGAGGTGGAGTAGAAGGAGAATGTGGAGGAGAAGATGGAAGAGAAGGAGGAGGTGTAGAAGAAGAAGGAGGAGGAGGAGTAGAGGGAAGAGAAATAGGTGGATATGGAGGAGGCGGAGTAGAAAAGGAGAAACAGGCGAAAGTGAAGAGGGAAGAGTAATTGGAATAGGTGGAGGTGGAGGAGGCAGAGTAGGAGGAAGGGGGGGAGAAGGAGGGGAAAGGGGGGAGGTGGAACAGAAAGAGTAGGAGAAGTAAGAAGAATAGGACAAGCAAAAACAGGAACAGGAGACACAGGAGAAGGAATAGGAGGAGTTGGACGATAAGGATGTGTAGGAAATGGTGGCTAAGGCGTAGGGAAAGGAGAGGAGAGGAAAGAGGAGGAGGGGAGGAGGAGGAGGAGGAGGAGGAGGAGAAGGAGGAGGAGGAGGAGGAGGTGTCTGCTTGCTTGCCTGCCATCTGCGTCTGGAGTTCCTGATGGAGCCGTTGAGCTGTTGGTGATGGTGGTGGTGGTGGCGGCGGTGGTGGTTGTGGTGTTTCTGGTGTCTTTGGTGCTGCTGCTGCCAGTGTTCGTGTTCTGCTTGAACTGGTTCTGGTGTCGTTGCTTTACCTCTGGAGTTTGTGGTGTTTGGTGGTGTTTCTGTTGGTCGTGGTATTGGTATTGGTGATGGTGATGGTATTAGTGTTGATGGATGGTGTTGGTGATGGTGATAGTATAGGTGTTGATGGTGACGGTGTTGGTGATGCCGATGGTGTTGTTGGTGATGGTGTTTGTTGTGGTGATGGTGATGGTATTGATGTTGGTGTTGGTGATGATGGTGTCGGTCTTGTTGGTGATAGTATTAGTGTTGTCTTGGTGATGGTCTTGATGGTGTTGGTGATGGTGGTGGTGCTAGTTTTAGTCATGGTCTTAGCAATGTTATGTTTAGGAGTTGGTATTGGTGTTATTCTTGATGGTTTTGGTGGTGTTAGTTTTGGTGATGGTAGTTGTGTTATTTTTGGTGCTATTGCTGTTGGTATTTGTGTTGGTGTTGGTTTGTTGGTGTTGTGGCCGGTGGCGGTGGAAGTGCCGTTGCCGGTGCCTGAGCAGATGGCGCTGGCTGTCTGGCTGGCTGGCTGGCTGGCTCCGTTTGTGGATATGCTGGAGGTGAGATATAAATATGAAACTTCTCCCTAGAAGTGGCAAGGAGTAGAGGGAGGAAGAAATGGAAAAAGAGAAAGAGGAAGAGGAAGAGGAAGAGGAAGAGGAAGAGGAAGAGGAAGAGGAAGAGGAAGAGGGGAAAGAGAAAGAGAAAGAGAAAGAGGAAGAGGAAGAGAAAGAGAAAGAGAAAGAGAAAGAGAAAGAGAAAGAGAAAGAGAAAGAGAAAGAGAAAGAGAAAGAGAAAGAGAAAGAGAAAGAGAAAGAGAAAGAGAAAGAGAAAGAGAAAGAGGAAAAGGAACAGAAGAGGAAGAATAATAAAAAGGGGAAAAAGAGAAGGAAGAAGAGAAGAGAAAAGAGGCAGAAGAGAAAGAGATAGGGGAGATGGAAGAAAAGGTCAGTAAAGGAAGGAACAGAAGTAGGAGCAGAAGGAACAGGACCAGGAAAAGGAGATGAAGGAGACAGAGGAGAAAGAAGAGAAGAGCAAGACAGGGGAATCAGGAGGACCAAGAGGAAGAGGAAACGGAGTAAGAAGAAAAGAGTAAAAACGAAGAAATGATAAAAAGAATAATAATAAAGAGGAAAATGATAAAGAGGAGTAGTAAGAAAGAGGGTGAAATAACGTAGGAGGAGGAGGAGGAGGAGGAGGAATATGAAAAAAGTAGGAGGAAAAGAAATAATAGAATAAAATGGAGGATAGATAAAGAAGAGCAAGAGGAATAGGATGTGATGTTAGTGGTGGTGACGGAAGAGAAAAAAGTAGAGAAATAAGAAGAGAAAGAGGAGGAGAAGGAGGCGGATGGGGAAGAGGAGGAGGAGGAGGAGGAGGAGGAGGAGGAGGAGGAGGAGGGGGAAGTGTGCAGGCGTTGGAGGAGACCACTGGAGGGTCATGGAGCCGGGGACAACAATCAAGACTTGGAGGAAAAGGAAGGAGATGAAGGAAGAGCGAAAGTTGAAGAGGACACAGGGAGGGGGGAAAGGAAGAAGGAAGATAACTGATAAAAAGGGAGCGTAGATAGATAAAGAGGAAAAATGGAGGGAAGGGAAGAGGGGAGAAAAGGAATAAGAGGGAGAAAAAGGAGGGAAATAAGATGATACATAGTAAGGTAGAGGAAAGGGAATAGGAAGACAAGAGGAAGGAGACGGAAGTGGAGGGCGGAAGAGAAGAAAAACAGGTGGGAAGAAAGAGAAGAGGAAAAAATGGAGGAGGGGAGATGGTATGGAAATGAGGATAAAGAAAAATGAAAAAAAGTGGAGGAAGGAGGATAAAAAAAAAGAGAATAGGAAAGGAGAAACAGGAAGAATGTAAAAAAAAAATAAGGACAAGGATAAGAATATAAGGAAAAAAGAAGAGAAAAGAGTGAATTAGGAGGAAACTAATAAATAGGCGGAAAATGGAAAACAAGGGGAAATATATTAGAAAAGAAGAAAAATAGAAAAGAGAGAGAGAATCAGAGAGAGAGAGAGAGAGAGAGAGAGAGAGAGAGAGAGAGAGAGAGAGAGAGAGAGAGAGAGAGAGAGAGAGAGAGAGAGAGAGAGAGAGAGAGAGAGAGAGAGAGAGAGAGGAGAGAAGAGAGAGAGAGAGAGAGAGAGAGAGAGGAGAGAGAGAGAGAGAGAGAGAGAGAGAGAGGAAGAGAGAGAGAGAGAGAATCAGAGAGAGAGAGAGAGAGAGAGAGAGAGAGAGCGGGGAGAGAGAGAGAGAGAGAGAGGGAGAGAGAGAGAGAGAGAGAGAGAGAGAGAGAGAGAGAGAGAGAGAGAGAGAGAGAGAGAGAGAGAGAGAGAGAGAGAGAGAGAGAGAGAGAGAGAGAGAGAGAGAGAGAGAGAGAGAGAGAGAGAGGAAATGAGAGGATGAAAATATGAAAAGGGAACAGGGAAAAAATAGTGAGAGAGGAGAGAGATAAGAAAATGGGTAAGAAGTATAGGAAGTTGATTAAGAATGAAGATAAAGAAGATAAAGAGATATAGAGAGAAGGATGAGAAGAAGGAGGCCAACGGAGAAAGAAAAATAAGAGATATGCAAACAGAGGCCCTGGAATAACGGAGAGATGAGAACGATAGGAGAACAAAGGAAAGGGGATTAGGAAGAGGAGAAATTGAAGAGAAAAGACGAAAGAGAAACAGAAGGTGGGGAAGGACGAAAGGAAGAAAAGGCTGAGGGAGAAGAAGCGGAGGGGGAAGAGGGTCTGAGAGGGGAGGATGAGTGTGGATGAGAAGGGGATGAGTGAAGGAGTGGAGGGGGAGGGAGGGGGTGAAGGTAGGATGAGGAGGATCTCGGGGATAAAGAAGATAATGAAGAATAAGAGGAGAAAGAAGAATAAGAGGAGACAGAAGAAAAAGAGGAGTAGAAGCAAAGAGAGGAGAATGTGGAGGAGGGAACAAAAGAAGAGACGGAAGGAGGAAGAGAAAGAATGAGAGGACAGGAACAGAAGAATAAAAAGGACGAGAAGGACAGGATTGAGAGTTGTCTTGAGGTTGATGATTGATGGTTGAAGATTGAGGCTTAATGTTTAGCATTGAGGAACCGAGAAAGTTCAAATGTGGAACCAAGAACTGAGAATAAAAAGAAGACCCAGAAATTAATGAAGACGAAGACGCAACGTAACGCTCGGTATGTCTTGGAGTTATTTCATGTAGTGGACTCTTTGAACATGAAGAACTTGAGACTATGGAGTCCGTCAAATCGAGGTCCGTTAAAACGAGGTTTCTTGAAATGAGGGTCGAGTGTATATCGATTTAAACGCTTCGTTACACTGTGTACACCGTACTTTCGGGTTAAGTACACTCCTGTGTGCTGAGTGGCAGGTTGGCTGCTTCCACGCCTCACACCACAAGGATCCGCGTTCGAGTCTAACTGTTCTCCGTAGCTTCCGTTCGCTCCGGACGCGGAACAAAGGTGGCGCCCTCTGTCGTTGCTTAGCCCCTCCTGACGTGAGCGCCTCGCGTTCAGGTTGGCGTCGGGTGAAATGGTCTTGGGAACGAGAGGGGAGAGAAAAATAGATGGTAATAGATATAATTGCAGCGGGAAAAGTATTTGGGATGGTGGGGGCGGGGTGGTGGTGGGGCTAGAGTTCTCGACGGCAAAGAGGGATTTTAGTGAGAGCAGAAAGGGCTTCTGAGTGGGAGACAGTGTATATTCAAGAGGAAATGTGGAAACGATAGGGAAACAAGATATAATATTTGAGAGAGAAAGATAGGGAGAAAGAGCAAAGAAAAAATGTGAGGAGAAATTAGTGTGGACAAGACGAAAAAGTGAAAGTAGACGAAGGGGAGAGATGTGACAAAAAAGTAGAGAGGAAAGACGTAGTCAAAGACAAAATAAACTGGGGAATGAAGTTGAAAAAAAAAAACAAAAAAAAAACGCAGAGGCCGGTAGAAATGCTGCCTATAAATACGAATAGAGAAGAATTATATTACTTATGTTGAATAGAGAAATGAAGAACATGAAATATATGATGATGTTTAAAAAAAGCGATTGACTATGAATATGCCAGAGGAGAAATCATGTTAAATGTGAATAGTACTTAGTAATAACATCATTACTAAAAAAACATCCTTGCATGACGTTTCCTCTGACAGTCTTGGCGATCGTTTGGGTAAACAATGTCAGTACCGGCCTTCCTGAGCTAATGTGTCCTTAAGGTAGAACCTGTCTCAGACTCTACAGAAAGGGAAAACGTCATCGTCAAGTTTGGCACGAATACTGGGGAGTACTTCATCAACTAAGGGAATGAATTGTTCGTAGGTGTCGACTGTGGAGGCAACTTATAGAACGCAAGGTCATTGGAATGCAATGAAGGTTATGCAACGTTAATCGCAAAGGAGTCTAAGAGAACCTGTCGCGTGGTGTCTTTGCGGATTCTTATATCACGAATAGAGATGCTTAAATCATCTACAGTGTTGGTAAAGCGCGGGGCTGTGAGGTAGGATCCCGTGAGGGAGCCGGCGACCCTCTCCCGCAGGTGTTGGTGTCTGCGGTTCTCGAAGCAGTCCACAGTGCTAATTGGTTGCACTTTATCAAACTGTATTGTGGACATTCCCCACTTCGTCGGGATTACATAAGAACATAAGAATGAAGGAGACTGCAAGAGACCATAAGGCCTATACTAGGCAGCTTCTAGGAGACACCATATTGTCCATGCAATATTTTCTTCCTGCATGTAGGCATAAGGGGTCATCGTATATATACAGTGCTAAAAGTAATTAGGGCAAAGTATTTCACAAAGCTGAATAAAATCATCTATCGTCTATCACACAGGGGTAT
>NC_134802.1:18711359-18713859 GCF_046742065.1 Oratosquilla oratoria | reverse complement strand
CAAACCGGATGAGAGTAACTTGTAATGATCTTGATCTACGTTTGTCACATGAAGGATGGTAAAGTCAGCTACATCAGCAGTCTATCTGCTGCTGATACTAAGGTAATGAAGAGAGTAAAATGCAAGCAAAGTTATAAGCTGCTATATAATGACCTAGATAGTTTAATCGAATTGAGACAGAACTGGGTTATCAATTTCAATGAAAAAATATTGTAAATTAGTTAAAAAAAAAAGCGTCAGTAAGCCATAGAATGGGGGTACTTAGCAATTTCCAAAGTAAATGAGGAAAGAGACCTATGATTATTGCCAGTGGAAAGTTTATCATGGAAAAACATATCAAGTGGATAACAGACACTTGCTGAAGGACATGAATGACATTCTTCTACATGGAGATAATAACAAAACATAATTGAAAACCTAATCTGCTCCAAAATTAAATATACTGCAATGGTGTTGTCTCCATACATAAAGAAAGATGAAAAAAATCTAAGACAGCCAGGTACAACTCACTTTCATACAGAAGTGTGGTTTTCACTTTCTACACAGATATGTTTCTTTTTTGTTTTGACTGATATTCTTTCTCTACATTTCTTCTCATCAATGTCCTGCTCCTTTTCTTGAGAGAAGAAAAAGGGCTCTTGCACATGTAATACCATTAAAAAAAAATATTATTTTTGCATACAAAAGTTAGAATTATCAGCAGATATATATATATATATATATATATATATATATATATATATATATATATATATATATATATATATATATATATATATGAAAATATGGACAAATTTAGATTTAAGAAGGAAATAGGCAAGAATTGGTTTACTAATAGGGTGGTCGATGAATGGAATAAACTTAGTAACCATGTAGTAAGCGCTGAAACTATCAGTTGTTTTAAAAAACGATTAGACAACTTTATGGATGGGGACGACAGGTGGTGATGGATACGGAGCTGCCTAGTGTAGGCCTTATGGTCTCCTGCAGTCTCCTTTATTCTTATGTTCTTATGTTATGTTGCTTTATGATGCTCTTTGTATGTTACTCGTAAACTCCATGATAAGATCTTTGGTTACAGTGACGGTCCCATGGCTGAACAAAATCGTATGCCGCTATGCAGAATAAAAGATATATATATTGAACCTCTCTGCAGTTGAAGTCCACATCTTTGTTGCAGCAGCGCCCATTCGTCGAATAAAGTCGCCTAGCGATAAACAGTAGAATATATAGATAGAACATTACTTTACTAGATTAATTTGTGTGTACGATGTTGTTCCTTGTGTATTTAGATGTGACGAAACTGTTATGTCTCAAGCTTATAAGGGTAGAAGTACTTCCTATTACTGAATTAAGTAATATTACAAAACCATGATAAGTTACTTCCCCTGACTGAACCAAGTAATATTGCAAAACCTAGATAAAAGTAATATGAGTCTCCCAGTCTAACATCAGATTTCCGTTCCGTCACGGAACACCAGCGTTTACATCCCAGGGGCAATCTCACGCCGAAGAGGCAGAATCACAGAGGAGTTTAAAAAGATATTTAAGGAGGTTGACAAAAAGAAGAGGAATGATGAAAAACAAAAACAATTAGCATTCTTCTTGAAATGTAGATTAGTCTCGTAGCATAAGGGAATGTGTGATTGCTCCATAGGGGTGTCACTAAGATTCCTTAAAATACTTGTTGCTGCATAATTCGAAACAAAAACAAGATAAATATAATCGAAACAGATGAAATAGTTTAATAAACAGAAGGATCTACTTGGGGGAATGAAGTATTCTAGTAATAGCTATTTGAAAATACTAACTGGGTTCCTGCCCTATAGTTGGTTAGAGTGATCGGGTTTAATCCTTTAGAAGGCAGAAGGTAAAGCCACATTTGAATATAATCACCTGCCAACCATCAGGTCCTGACACCTGATATGGGAGTAAAGTTTGTCTCTACCTTCATGACAACTGCTTCCTTTATTGATTCTGTTATCGTATAATCTTACTTTGCAGGTCAAATGTATGATTTACGTTTTTTCTTTTTTTTTTGGGGGGGAGGTGGTATTTCCTTTCCTAAAAATATGATGTGCTTCATGATTACGTTATCATAGGTGAATGTTAGGATGAAAACAGTTAAAAGAAATAGTCTGATCGGGAGAACCGCTAGTAGAATGAAATCCCGTCGAAGACTAAAAATTATCAGTCAAAAAAAAAAAATAATAATAAAAAATAAAAATAAATAAATAAATAAATAAATAAATAAATAAATGAATAAATAAATAAATAAATAAATAAATAAATAGAAATAAATAAATGAATAAATAAATAAATAAATAAATAATAATAACATAAAAGAAAGAAGAAGAGAAATGACGGATCTCTGCGGAGAGAGATAGGGAGAGAGAGAGAGAGAGAGAGAGAGAGAGAGAGAGAGAGAGAGAGAGAGAGAGAGAGAGAGAGAGAGAGAGAGAGAGAGAGAGAGAGAGAGAGAGAGAGAGAGAGAGAGAGA
>NC_134802.1:18698859-18701359 GCF_046742065.1 Oratosquilla oratoria | reverse complement strand
TTCCATCAGGACATTGCTGAAATGGAAAAAAAATACCAAAGAGGATGGAACACTGTTATGGTGGAAGACTACATATGGTCACTGTTGCGTAAAGATCAAGGAGCTTACAATAGGAAATCACGCTCATCAGTGCCTTTCTAGCGGGCTCTTATAACCGTATCACATGCTTTTATACTTGTATTTTTTCATCAGTTTAAAAAGGGAAAACAAAGACAAAATATCAGATATTATTTATAGACAATGTGAATATCCTAAATATAGTGTACTATCGTAGTTTAGTGTAGTTTGTTTTGTTCGTAAAACCTCAGTTATCTTTTGCAATATCAACGCTATGCAATTTTCAATTATATTTCTAAGATTAGAATAGAACACAGTCTTAGAAACTCTAAAGACATTTAAAGAATCCAAACTAGTGATACCCAGTAAAATCAGACAATAAGTGAATACACCAATAGATAAACGAGTGCATAAAAATATGAAATATATACAAATGATCAAACATTAAACTAAATGACTAACCAGAGAAATAAATAACTAAATGGACGACTAGACATGTCATTAAAAGTTAACAAATACACAAAGAAAGATGTAATAGTAAAAGTAGATAAAATGTATTTACCGTCTTCTATCGATTTTGGCCCGAGATATAAAAAAAAAGAATAAATCAATAAACAAATAGATGAAAAGATCAACAGATGAACAAATGAATAGATAAAAACGAACAGATAATCAAACAAATAAACATATAGGCAAGTAAATAGATAAGTGAATAAATGAAGTGATGAACCTGGAGCGACCTTTTGGTTCCGACCTGGACCCTGGGGAGTCGAGTAATACTTTAAAGATGAAATTGTACTCCAGAGTTGCAAGCAGCCTATATGATATGTTGCAACTCGACTGTAGATATTGCAACAGAATCCGTGATATAACATAGCAATTTTCTACAAGGCTCTTTACAAAATGTATGATATGATCCCAGAGAAGCTGTTCTAAAACCACACTGTAGATGTGGACAAGACTATCTCTACTGAGAATCCTATATCGGGTGGAGACTAGGGATCCCCGTCAAGGCAAAACATCTTCTTTGACTCAGCTATCCCTCTTGTAAGGGGGTTTAAAGACCTTTGAATATGTTGGGCATATTTTCTATTAAAAAAGAAAAAAAAAAAGGCTGTCTATGTACTTAGGGCATAGGTGTCTTTTTATGCGCATCTGAGAAATTTCTATTGTAAGCTCCTTTTTTTAAGTTTGGCTGTTCATGTACTTTGGGCAAAGATGACGGCTTCGATTATAGATGGTATGTGTGTATTCTGCATCCAGCAATTAGACAAGAGTATTTTTCTGTTCAGTATCTCATGTACTGTTTCATTATCTCATGTACTGTAACTGGGATGCCAGTATTCTCTTTTCCACATTTAAGGAGCGTTATTATTCTATGGCCAACGTCTGGGATGACAATATTTTTAGTTCAGTATTCAGAACGACAGCGTCACGTGATCAGTGTTTGAGTCCGTAGCTCCCTTCCATCTTTTAAGTATCTGTAGGTAATTATTCTTATCTTTTGGTAGACACCAAACAATTCTCTAAATTCTCTACAGCTCTGTGGTGCTCCTTCGGTACAAACGGTGTAGAACACATCACAATGAACACATTACGTGTTGACGATCACACGTCACTTTACTCTGATTGATACTAGCACCATAACTGGAGGAATCTCTCAAAGCAAAAGGTTCTTAAACCGGTGACAAGCTGTTCTGTTCATCAGCGTTGCGACCCCATCGACATGATAAGGAATTCATGGTGTGTGTGTGTGTGTGTGTGTGTGTGTGTGTGTGTGTGTGTGTGTGTGTGTGTGTGTGTGTGTGTGTGTGTGTGTGTGTGTGTGTGTGTGTGTGTGTGTGTGTGTGTGTGTGTGTGTGTGTGTGTGTGTGTGTGTGTGTGTGTGTGTGTGTGTGTGTGTGTGTGTGTGTGTGTGTGTGTGTGTGTGTGTGTGTGTGTGTGTGTGTGTGTGTGTGTGTGTGTGCGTGTGTGTGTGTGTGTGTGTGTGTGTGTGTGTGTGTGTGTGTGTGTGTGTGTTGTGTGTGTGTGTGTGTGTGTGTGTGTGTGTGTGTGTGTGTGTGTGTATGTGTGTGTGTGTGTGTGTGTGTGTGTGTGTGTGTGTGTGTGTGTGTGTGTGTGTGTGTGTGTGTGTTTGTGTGTGTGTGTGTGTGTGGTGTGTGTGTGTGTGTGTGTGTGTGTGTGTGAGAGAGAGAGAGAGAGAGAGAGAGAGAGAGAGAGAGAGGAGAGAGAGAGAGAGAGAGAGAGAGAGAGAGAGAGAGAGAGAGAGAGAGAGAGAGAGAGAGAGAGAGAGAGAGAGAGAGAGAGAGAGAGAGAGAGAGAGAGAGAGAGAGAGAGAGAGAGAGAGAGAGAGAGAGAGAGAGAGAGAATGGGGCAACGCTTTGAATTGAGCAATTTATAAAAGAAAGAAGTTTGAATTGTATAATAAAGTCTATATGACAGA
>NC_134802.1:18691359-18693859 GCF_046742065.1 Oratosquilla oratoria | reverse complement strand
AAAAAGCATTCATGCCTTTTTTTAACACAATCATGTACAAAAGGCTCGAAAACGTATTTTATCCTTATCCTTCTTCCCGGTGCGCCATTTTGTGAGTCACTTTTCTGTGGCATTTGAGCCTCATGTCCTTTTTAGCTGTTAGCAAAAAGAGAGAAAGAAAAATATCGTTTAGATATTTACTGTCACACCAGAGAATTTAAGCGTGATCTATTGTTGTATCTATGTGACTTATATGTATGCTATGTTTATCTATTATACACTCATTTGCTCCTGCTCTGAATTACTGCCATCTGACTACAACGATGAACCTTAATATCAATGATCGCTCTCTATCGACAGCAAAGAACCCTTACCAAAATTATGTAGAGACAAGTTGTATGTAGGCACTGATATTCTTAGTGATACCCCACCTTATGCTTAATGATCGCCATCTAGCAACTGTAAAAAAAAAAAAAAAAAAAAAAAAAAAACTCGTCAGCATGTTGTACCTCCGATGGCAAAATCCGCTGCCGGATCTTGCACCTCAGCTGCCCAGACGAACCACGATGTGAGCTGTTCTTTTTCCTGAATAGCAAATTCAACCCTTTTCTAGATTTTTTTTTTTCCTTTTACCGGACAGGGATTGTACTTATTTTGAACTTCTGCATTTAATACACTTGGATCTTTCGTAACCATTTTCATTGGAAATTCATTATCCATCTCTATGAATATAAAGTCAGCTATCATCATTTTGACGTTTGCAATATCTGCATATTTTGTGACCGTGTAGTTTTATTCATTATATGTTTAGTATTCACATACATGTATAAAATGTCAACTAACCTTTTCGACATTGTTACGAACCTTAAGGATTCTGTTTTGGTATCCACCAGACGATTTCATTCAGCTGAATTGGGCGTCACCGTCATGGAAAGGGCGAGACAGACTCGATGTATCTTCTCAATTCAGCGACGCCTTTGGCAGACGATTCTTTTGAGATGCCCCGTGTCCTCACACTGAAGGTCTTCATTGCATCATGAAGCATACAATATAGAGCACATAACGTGCAACACGCAATATACTGTAGAAGACACAGGATTCAAACCACGCATTGAACACTGAAGTGCTACACACACACACACACACACACACACACACACACACACACACACACACACACACACACACACACACACACACACACACACACGCACACACGCACAAACGCACACACACACACACACACACACACACACACACACACACACACACACACACACACACACACACACACACACACACACACACACACACACACACACACACACACACACACACACACACACACACACACACACACACACACACACACACACACACACACACACACACACACTCACACATACACACACATCATAAATCTCACTTTGTATATGCTATACACTATAGCTAACACCATAATAATTCATCCAGTGAATGTGTTGAAGGATGAGGGGGTGGTGAAAGAGTGTTTAGACACCATTCCCGAAGTCGTAAGAAGGGAAGAAAGAAGAAGGGGAGA
This sequence comes from Oratosquilla oratoria, assembly GCF_046742065.1. Taxonomy (NCBI): domain Eukaryota; kingdom Metazoa; phylum Arthropoda; class Malacostraca; order Stomatopoda; family Squillidae; genus Oratosquilla; species Oratosquilla oratoria. The sequence continues at coordinate 18,692,319 of NC_134802.1, read as the reverse complement.
AGGACCCTGGTGAAGAAGATCCACATGAAATCTCCCTACGAGGATCCAGCTCCATGGCGGGCGACGGGAGTGTCAAGAGTTCTCGCCCGAGAAAGCTCTAAGGCCGGCCAGACAGCCGGCCAGACAGGCAGAGTCGGCGTCGGCTCAGCCCCGCCGGCAGCCAACCGTGACGGTGGAGCCGTGCGTAACGGAAGCGGAGCACTTTCAGATGAATAGAATCACCTGCTGATAAACAGACTCGAAGCCGTATAGTGTGCTACCTGGTCGAAGTGCTTGATCCTTTGGTGTCTATATTCGGCTCTTGCGTTTATTCTGGCTGCCGCCAGGTAATTCTATTCACCTGAGGGAAACCTCTATAGATGACGAGGAGTTCACGAAAAGAGTTTTACCATGAGCTTAACGATGATTTTTTCTTTTTTTTTCTTATGGTCGACGCCTTAGATTTATTCAGCTAAATAATAAAGGCGGAGGGGATGGGGAAAGAGTGCTCAGACACATTCATTCATTTACTCTATTTATTATTATTTACTTTATTATATTTTTAATTTATTAAATTATTCATTTATTTATTTATTTATCATTATTTTATTTTTCGCTTCCGACCTTGACATGGAACAAAAGGTCTCCTTTCGGCATGTAATCCTGTCGCCTTTGTAATCCTTTGTAACCCAAGGCTGAGCGAAAAAACTTGTAATTAATCCAATCCCTCTCCCAACAATGGTACGGTATATTGACTGCATTGTTTCTATGCTGCCAAAATAGGCTAGCAACATCTTTATGGACCATAGTCACACAGTAACATTTTGTAATTATCGACCTATTAAAGAAAGAGAAAAAAAGGAGAGAAAAAAAAGGCTCATCACTTTTGAATTCTACTGCTCCTCCGATCTTCTTCTTCCTTAAATCTCTCTTTACCACCTTTGCAATACCACCTCTTCTGCACAGAGCCGTCTCCGAGGG
>NC_134802.1:18676359-18681359 GCF_046742065.1 Oratosquilla oratoria | reverse complement strand
TCATCAAAGATGCTATCGAACACCATCTAAAAAGTAATTGTTTGATTAATGATAGCCGGCATAGATTCAGACGGAAACGTTCTTGCATGACTAACTTACTCGAATTCTACAATACAATCACCTCGAATTATGACAAAAGAAACAATATAGATTTAATATATCTAGACTTTGCAAAAGTTTTTTATTCCGTCCTCCGCGAAAGACTAAATTAGCTTCACACGGAATAAGTGGTGTCCTATTAAGTTGAATTGGTTAAACGATCGAAAACAGAGTTGTTCTAAATGGCAGAAGTTCTAGATGGAAACTTTTACGAGTGGAGTTCCGGAGAGTTCCGTTCTTGGGCTACTTCTATTCATAGTACGAGTATATATGAACTATATAGAACATGGATTGAAATCTATTGTTTCCAAATTTGCTGATGATACACAATGTGCGAGATGGCAAATGATCATTTACATCAATTAGATATTCAAGAATATTTAGACAAACTACAGCAATGATCTGAAAAGTGGCTAATGAAATTTAACACAAGTAAATGCACGGTTATGCACACAGGTAAAAATAACAGTAAGTACAATTACAAATTATTTGGAAATTTGTTAACAAAAGTGAATAGTGAAAAGGATCTCAGCGTAACTATCAGTAACGATTTCAGTTCATCTAATTTGTTTATTTCAGACTCTGAGAAAGAAAATAAAATTCTAGGAATGATTGTGTTATCTTTTGACTTCAAAATTCCGTCTCTCATTAACAAAATATGTAAATCGTTAATTCGTCTTCATTTGGAATATGCTGTTTCCGTGCGGTACCAAATTCTATTAGACATTGACAGGTTGGAAAAATACAACGGCGAACCACAAAACTGATTTCAAGCATAAGAAATAAATCATACGAAAATAGATTAAAACATATGAATCCGTTTTCCCCAAATAAGCGTAGACTCAGAGGTGACTTGATACAGGTCTTTAATATTCTAAAGGGAACTGACAACATAAAAAGTGACAAAATTTTCGCATTGAATGAGAATCAGACAAGAAATGTAGAAACAACTTCACCAACTGTGTAGTTAATGAATGGAATAAACTTTCTGCAGAAACAGTACAATGTAGTTTAGTTCAAGCTTTAAGATTCGTTTAGATAAACAAGTAAGGTGATATAATGCCTGCCATTTATTTTATATTATTTGTTTACTTGTTTGTTATCATTTGTTTGTATGTTATTTATTTTTCTATTATTTATTATTATACATAATTATTTATCTGTCAATTCATTATTATTTACTATCTACCTGTTTGTTTATTATCTAACTTTACCTATTTATTTATTTATTTATTTATTCATTTGTTTTATTTATTTACTTATTGATTACTTTATTTACTGATTTATTTATTTATTTATTTATTTATTCATTCATTATCATAATTTTTTTACATCCGACCTAGTTATGAACCAAAAAGTCTCCTGTCGACATGCTCTTACTTTGTAATCCTTTGTACAAGAAGAGAGGATGGCAGCTAATCGGAAGTGGGTATTAAGGGAGAGAGAATGGAAGAAGTGGATATTTTTAGATACTTGGGTGCGAATGTGGTGGGAGAGGGATAAGTGGAGGTGAAGGTAGAATGTAGATTGAGAAAAGCATGTAAATGTCTAGGAGGATTAAAAAATGTAAGGAGAAATAGACACATGGGAATGGATGCTAACAGGAGATTGTATGAATGGGTAATTGTCCTGACAGCACTGTATGGGGTAGAAACATGGAACATAAGAGAGGAAGAGGGGAGGGGTTTAAATGTGTTTTAGATGAAATGCCTGAGGAGTATGGTAGAGGGTACTAAGCTGGATAGAGTAAGAAACGAAGTGAAAAGGGGAGCAGGGTATAAAAGGGAGTTGGGAGATAGGGTTGATGAAAGAGTATTGTCACGTTTTGGACACATGGAAAGGATGAGTGAGAAAGACTGGTAAAAGAAGTGCGGAAGGCAGAGATGGAGGGAGTGGATATGAGGAAGCGACCAAGGATGAGATGAGATGAATGGGGTAAGGGATGTAATTGGGAAAGAGAGGAATTTCTGTTGAGGAAGAAAGGGAGAAGACTTAAGATAGGGGTGAGTGGAGAATGGTTGTGTATGGATTATGCTGGGATACATGGAAGGGAGTGGATGGGAGTATGTGTAAATGATATTCTGGCGCAGCACGAAGGGATTTCTCTATGTCTTCTCTTTTTCTCCATGAGGGGACGGAGAGAGAGTGGGGAGATCGTCGATTAAATTAAGCGGCCTTGTTGTGGATATGCTGTCTCTTTCTACATTGCTTCTGATCAAAGGCAGTGGGTGATATGCAGGGATGATCCGTCATCCAGGAGGAGCCAAGAATAGAGGGAGGGAGGGAGGGATGGTAAATGGGAGTAGAGTATGTGGATATGAAATGGGTGGGAGGGGATTTATGCCTTTGTCTTTGGCTACCTTCCTTGTAAGGGTGAAAAACGGAAAAACGCGCGCACACACACACACACGCACACACACATACACACACACACACACACACACACACACACACACACACACACACACACACACACACACACACACACACACACACACACACACACACACACACACACACACACACACACACACACACACACACACACACACACACACACACACACACACACACACACAGGTTAGACGTGTCGACTGGCGCTTCGCAGCTGCCTATGTCAGTGTGTTGACCTGCTCCCCTGTTGTTACTTTTAAACTCAGTGTTTGATGTTTTAAGTGAGCGGCTATTTTACATTAAGGATGCTCATCACAGGGTTTTGATCATAGTGGCATGATACCTAGTTAAGATATCTACTTTCATCCGTTTACATTACAGTGCTGGTAAACTGTATCAGTTAAGATCAAAGTGTAGTTGCCCTCCTTCACTTGTGATAAGACACCTTAAAGAACTAAGTTTATTTCGTAACTGTGGATGTAGAGCGGGAGCGCAACCACCACAAATACATTAATATAGTTAAAACAAACAGATCAGAGAAACCACCAAAGACTGCCACGGGATGTAAAGTGATAGAGGTACCAAGGCAATGGTATAATTTACCTTCATTATTGTTGTCTAACGTTACCTATTTCTGTAACAAAGTAGATAGACTCACTGCTACTGTATTGTCACTTAATGTGGGTGTAGTTGAAATTACAGAAGCGTGGCAAATAGTTCCCGAAATATGCAAAACTGAGGGATACAAATTCCGTCACAACCTAAGGAGGGGACGGCGTGGAGGTGGAGTTGCCTTGTACTCCCGGAAAGCGTTGAAAACCTCACAGTTACCCGTGGGTATTCCTGAGGGACTTGAAACTTTATGGGTTAGATTGACCCCTCCCTTACACCCTCGCCACACAGCCTCCATCATTACGTGTGTGGTTTACCAACCCCACGAGCTCCCTCGGCCGACGCTTTGGTGGAACACATTAACAAAGCAGACAGTCTCCGGCCCAAATACTCCGGTGCTTAGTTGGTTCTATGTGGGGATTTCAATGAGCTAAACACCAGTGATATTCAATAACATCTACATATATCACAACTCGTCAACTTCCCCACACACGTTGTCAACACGCTTGACATCATTCTAAGTGACATGAGTGAACTGCACCTTCCTCCAACCCCTCCCTCCAATTGGTCGGTCGACCTACACTTCCATCTTGTAGTCGCCAGCCATCACCATCTCGTTAGAGCACAACACCACTACTTGCTATCACAGGCCCATGCCCGACTCACACTTGCGTGAATTTGGGCAATAGATTACTCAACATCCCTGGACAGAGGTGCTCGCAGTGGAGGGAGTACAGTAGAAGTGGGATATTTATATCAATACAATTACGCAGGCCTTCCATCGTTACTTACCTTTGAAATAGACGCGGACCCACCCAGCAGATGCCCCCTTGGTGACGCCTAGGTTAAAACGACTGATAGAACAATGCGCTAGAGATTTTTACACTGACACCAGCCTTTTTAGACAACTCCGGAACAAAGTCATAAGGGAAATAAAAAGAGCCAAGAAAATGTACTACCTCAGTAAGATTAAGCACTTACAGCAGAACAGCAGCCAGTGATTTAACAGGGTTAAAAGTTTGTGCGGTATGCGGCAGGCATCTGACGTCACATTCCTATCACAATTTTCACCTTACCTTGCGGATGAGCAAATAAATGACCACTTTGCATCCATGTATCAAACGCTGCCCGGGATTGACCTCTCTCTCCTCCCTGCTTTCCTTCCTTCTCCTTCTCCTTCGACAGGTCATATTTTTCAGGTTGCCTAAAAGCTCGCCAGCATTAAATCAAAGCGTTCCTCTACACCCGTAGACTTACCGATCAAACTTTATCGTGAATTTGCTCGCGAACTTGCTATCCCCGATCTGTGCAATAATCAATGCCTTACTTAATCAGAGTAAAGGTCCCACGGATTGGAATGCAGGCTTCATCACTCCCATCCCCAAATCTTTCAATCCCCAGTCCTTTAGTGATCTCAGACCCATTACTATCACTCCCATTCCTAGTCTTATTTGCGAGGATTTTGTCTTCGAGTGGGCATACTCCAAAATCAGCAAATTCATTCATCCCCAACAGTTTGGTAACATGAAAACATCCTCCACCCTTCACTATCTTATTAACTTTCTTGATTTCATCAATAGAAATCACGATCAGCGCAAAACTTCACTTGTGGTGGAGTTCAGTGACTTCAAGAAAGCCTTCGACCTTATTGATTACACCACTATCATCACCAAAAAAACATCCACATTGGCCTTCCTGCCTCCTTGGTGGCTTGGCTATCTGACTTCCTGACGGACCGATGTCAAGCTGTAAGATATCTGGGGCACGTCTCTGCAGTCCAGCACCTGTCCTGTGGGGTACCACAGGGACCAAGAATGGGGCCATTGTGTTTCCTAATATTCATCGACGATGCCCTGGGAGGCACACCGCACAGGTGGAAATATGTTGATGACTGC
>NC_134802.1:18661359-18668859 GCF_046742065.1 Oratosquilla oratoria | reverse complement strand
CCATTCCATCCCCACATACACCACCCCCACTCACCCATCTCCCTCTCTCTTATCTTGGCTCCTCCTGGATGACGGTTCATCCCTGCATCTCACCCATTGCCCTGGGTCAGAGGCAAGGTAGCAAGACACAGCACATCCACAGAAAGGCTGCTTCATTTAATCGGCGACAACCCCGTCTCCGTCTCCTCGTGCAGAAAAAGAGAAGACGGGGAGAAATTCCTTCGGACTGTGTCAGAATATCACGTACGCATACTTCCTCATCCTCCATCCTCCATCCTCCACCCACTCTCTTCCATGTATCACAGCATCATCCGTACATAATCATTCTCCACTCACCCCTTCCATCCTCAACAGACATTCCCTTCTTTCCCAGTTCCCCTTTTACCCCATCTATCCATGTTCACCCCTTCCACCTGTCCCTTTCACACCTCTTTTATTAATCTTTCTTCACTTATTCTTTCCATGTGTCCAAACTGTCCCATTAAACTTTCATCAACCCTATCTCCCAATTCCCTTTCCACCCCTGCTCTCCTCCTCACCTCTTCGTTTCTCACTATCCAGCCTAGTAATCCCTACTATACTTCTCAGACATTTAACTTCAAAAATATTCAAACTCTTTCTCCCTTCCTCTCTTATGTTCCATGTTTCTGCTTCATACAGTCGGCACAATCATAAGATCTCTTAGCATCCCTTACCAAATGTCTATTTCTCATCACACTTTTTAATCCACCAAAGTATTTACTTGCTTCTCTGAATCTACATTCTACCTCCACCTCCACTTCTCCCTTTCCCGCCACATTTGCACCCAAGTATCTAAAGCTATCTACTTCTTCCAATCTCTCTCCCTTAATACTCACTTCCAATTTGCTACCATATTCTCCTCTTGTACATTTCATCACCTTACTTTTACCCACATTTATCTTCAACTTTCTACTTTCAGACACCTTCCCAAACTCCGTCACTAGCTTCCTAAATCCCTCCTCTGATCTTGCTACAAGCGCATTGTCGTCAGCAAACAACAGCTGGCTTATCTCCCATTTTTCTTTATTTTCTAAAGCGACATGACACATCCCAGGCGAAGTCTCACCTTTACCTCAAACCACTCATTCTCTCCATTTCTAATTCTAACACAGGTTCTACTACTCTCATAAAAACTCTTAACTACTCTTAGCAACTTTCTTCCTATCCCATATACAGTATCTGCAATACCTCCCACAGTGCCTTCCTGTCTACCCTGTCATAAGCGTTATATATGCACACACACACACACACACACACACACACACACACACACACACACACACACACACACACACACACACACACACACACACACACACACACACACACACACACACACACACACACACACACACACACACACACACACACACACACACACACACACACACACACACACACACACACACACACACACACACACACACACACACACACACACACACACACACACACACACACACACACACACACACACACACACACACACACCATGGTGAGTCACACACACACGCACACACACACACACACACACACACACACACACACACACACACACACACACACACACACACACACACACACACACATACACACACACACACACACACATAGCTGAAAAGCTGTCCGTAAGTAGTTGCAACGTTTAGGTATGTGTGTGACGTTTATATACTATTTTGTTTCTGTTTGCTTGGATAGTGTCGTGGAGAGCGGTTTTCTTGATTGGCTGCTCCATAACCATCACTAGGGGAGGTCACTTGCACTTTTGGGTTGGGAGAATCTGAAGGTCTATGCTGTGTATGTTCATGGTTGGTTTTAATTCTGCTATGTAAATTGCTTCAATGAATGCTAGTCTACGAGAGTCTCTTTCTTTGTCTATTATTGTTGTTCCTTCTTCTAAGTTTTGGCGGGTGAGGAAAGTTTTATGTTTGGTGTTATAATGATTCTTTATAGCTCCATGTTGCAGGTGGCAAGTTAATCGTCTCGTAAGTTTTGTCCTCGTCATCCCGATGTATGATTGAGACCCACAGTTCTCAACGGTACAATTGTGTTGGTAAATGACGTGGTTTTCTTGCAAAGACGATGGCGTTTTGGGAAGGCGGCTTCTCAGTAAAAGTTGTGAGGTATTTTGGGTCTTGTGATATATCATCAGTGATATTTCGTCCTCTGGCTCAGTGGGCTTGACGTGCTTTGTAATAATATACTTAAGGACTTTTTTGTCTGTATTGTGTATTCTAACGGCATGTAATTTCTGTAGTATATAGTGATGTTTTCTTGTCTTTTTGGAGTGGGTTTATTGGAATACCAGTTGTTGATAGCTCGCTGTGTTGCTTCGTTGATTAACCTGTTCCTGTATCCATTGTTAATAAGGACTTGGATAAGTCTTTCCAGTGCTGTATGTGTATTTTTCCATGTGGAGTAGTGTGATATGGTGCGTCGTATGATTTGATAGTGGAGATTAAGTATCGTTGAGGGCATTCACTTTTACCGTTGAGACAGAGGTTTTTGTTACTGCGTCTTACTTATAATGAAGTAGTATACTTATTGTTATGACTAGTTACCAAAACGTCGAGGAAAGGTAAGCGGTCATAGTTCGATTTTTCGAACGTAAAACTAAGGCAGAAAGCTTCTATAATTCGCTCCTAGAGTCTTTCGAGTTTTTGAGTATCTTTGAGTCTAACGAAAATGTCATCTATATAGCTGCAACAAATGGGGAGTCGGTTGGTGGAGAGTGTGAACTTCTCTATAGTTCCCATGAAGAAAATTGCGAAAAGGACTCCTCAGGGGCTGCCCATGGAGACTCCATCGATTTGTTTATACATGTTTACGCGAGGACATTTGAAGGGGGATTGTTTGGTACAGATTTCTACAATAGTGCGTAAAAAAGCTTCTGGAATGTTCATTGTCGGTGTGTTGTCACATCAATAGACTCTATCTAGGATGAATTGTATTGTTCTGTAGACATAAATGTTTGTAAATGTAATTTCTACGACCAACGATACTATAATGTGATTTTCTACGGGAGGGGCATTTATTAGGATTTCTAGGAATTCTTGGGCTGATGTCGGAACATAATATGTTGGTACGTAAGGAGTGAGAATTTCGGTCTATCTTTTAGCTACTGAATAAGATGCTGTGGGAATTTGGGAGATGATAGGACAAAGGAGGTTTTTGAGCCTGATTGTTTTTACGTTTCCAAATGTATGGCCAGGGGAGTAGTCACTGGTTAATTTGTTGAAGTGCGAGCTAGATGATGAGGCATTGATGGTATTTATTATATTGTTGATTTTCTTTTTTATCCGTTCCGTGGGATTACGATCGATCTTGGTGAAATTGGAGGTGCCAGCAAGAATACTGTTCATTTTTGCGAGGTATTCTTGTTTAGGGATTATGGCAAAGGCTGCGGTTTTGTCGGTTCTTCTGATAGTAAGGTCCTCGTTTTCCATGAGTTGTTTGGATGCTTGATTTTTGTTTTGTTTTTTGTTTTTTAATCTACTACGTGGCTTTGGAAATTGCCTCTAGCAATGGGTACTTCTGTAATGATAGTTGTAGAATTCGAGTAAGTTAGTCACGCATGAAAATTTCCGTCTGAATCCATGCTGGCTATCATTTATCAAATAGTTGCTTTCTAAATGATGTTCGATAGCATGTCTGATGACAGTAACGATAGCTAATTTCCATTCTCTTGGTACAATTCCGGATATGATCGATTTTTGAAAATCATTTCTTATGGAACAACAATCTCATTTTTAATTTCCTTTAAGATTCTTGGATATCAACCGTCAGGCCCTGGTATTCCATTAATTTTGAGTTTTTCTATACACCTTTTAATTTTTTTCTTTTATTATATTTACCGTAGTAAGTTTATTCTAGACTTTTCATAAGTTTCAGTTTAGAGTTCACTTTGAGGTATTTCGTTTACAAATACAGAGCTAAATAGTTGTTCAAAATATCAGACATTCCTTCATTTGAATATTCTAATCGACCGTTGGCCGATACTATTAGGCCAATGGGATTCCTAATAACCTTTTTAGCTCTAATGTAACTATAAAATTCTTTGGGATTTTCTTTGGATTTATGAGCGACATTCATTTCGCATTGTCGTTTTCGTTTCTTTTTATTGTCTTTTTCTAAATTTCTTTGTATTACTACATAACTTTAACAGTCATTAGGTGCACCCGAGGACTTGTATTTATTTTAAGCCTGTCTCTTTTTAGCAATAGTTTTTTCAATTTCCTTGTCAAGCCTGATTTGGGGGCGTCTGTCCTTACACGGGATGTATGAATCATCTTAGTAAGCTTATTTTGAAATATCTTCCACATCTGATCTACAGGTCTTTCGCTTAATTTTGCCTCCCAGTCTGTAAGCTGAAGCTCTTGACATAGTCCTATGAACTGAGCCTTACTAAAATCAGGTAATTTAGATACACAAGTATCTGTTTTAACATTTTTAGTAGTTTGAATCTAAGTTGTGATCACTACTTACAGTGTTTCATCAACTTCTACATCACTTATCACCCTTTCGCGGCTAGTGATCAATAGATCGAGTAAATTTTCATGTCTTGTGGGCTCTTTTACATACTAAACTAAGTAATTTTCACCTAGGAAATCTATCAAGCGACTACCTATATGGCTATGTTCAAAGGTCATCCAATCAATGTCAGTAAAATTGGAATCACCCATTATCAATAAACTACTGTTGCAGATACTAGACAGTTCTTGAAACAATAGTTTGCCGTCTGCTACTGATAATGTTTTTGGCCTATATATTACACCTACATTCATATTTTCTCCATTTGGTTGGGTTAATTCTACCCACAAACTATCATATATCCTGTTTCACTTTCTTTAAAAACAGTCATGGACATTGTTTTTAACATACAAGAGAACACTCCCACCTTTCTTGTGGTTTCTATCCTGATGAAAGTGTTTAAATCCCGCAATATCAAATTCAGCTTCAAACTCTCCACCATTTAACCATATCTCGGCTATTCCTATCATATCGAGATTTTCGCTTTTGTCATACGCCTGGATTTCTTGGAATTCATTCCTAATACTACGAGCATTAAAGCACATGATTTTAAGAAACTCGTGATTATTTCTTTTTGACTCGTTCTGAGTTTCAACATCATGCCTTACATTGTAATTTTGTTCTTTATTGACACCTTGCTCTATAATGACATTTGGTCCTTCATTGAGATTCAGTGCCACATGGACATTTGCCCCATCACGGACATCTGGTCGCTCACGATCATACGATCTCTCATGCACACCTTGACCCCTTCCGTAAGTATACAGTAAATGTATATGTATGTGTTTATACATAAACACACATATATGTAAACATATATATATATATATATATATATGTATGTATATTATATATATATATATATATGCACACACATATATATATATATACATATACATACACTTGTGTACACACACACACACACACACACACACACACACACACACACGCACACACACACACACACACACACACACACACACACACACGCACACACACACACACACACACACACACACACACATATATATATATATATATATATATATACATATATATATATATATATATATATATATATATATATATATATAAATATATATATATGAATGTTGAATTAAATACGACAGCATTCTGACAGTTGTTCAACTTTTTCTTAATGTTTTCTATTTGTCTTATCAACTTTTTTCCAGATGTAGGGTGAGCTGATACAAGATCTCCATAGTATTCCATTTAATAATATCAATCTTTCGTCTTCAAAGAGACATCATCAGGATTGACAAAATTTCTGCAATAATGAATACAAATGTTGGTACATATAAATTAAAAAATAAAATAAAAATAAAAATATACAGGTGTGACAAAAGAAATATAACAAGAGTTATTACTTACGTCTACGAGGAAAGTACAAATGATAGAGAGAAAGGTTTAAATACATAAACTGTTGCCCGAATTCCCACTACGGAGTCTGGCTGATCGTCTGAGTGGTGGGGGAGTGGGAGGTGAGTTGGAGAGGGGACCTCGATATAGCGATGTCTCAGATTAGCGTTACTGTACAGCTTAATAATGGACGTCATCTCCGACTGAATGTTCATGGTTGAACAACTGTCAGAATCCTGTCGTATTTAATTCAACATGCATGAAAGAAAACCTGCTCCCTTACCTCACGAATATATATATATATATATATATATATATATATATATATATATATATATATATATATATATATATATATACATGCATACGGACATGACAGAATTGAAGAAACAAGAGAAATCATTTAATCTATTAAACAAGCAATTTATGCATTTAAAGAGCTTACAAATAGTCACAATGTGAATAAGTAATACTTGGTTGGCATCCCCTTTGCTTTTTTCAGTGCAAGGACCCTTCTAGGCATGCTATTGATTAGTTCACGAATATCACCTTGAGGGATTTCTTGCCATGTCTCCTGTAGTAATCCTAAAAGTTTGGTCTTTGAAGATGGCTTCCTGTTCTTTTTGAGAAGTTATCGGCTTAATATGCCCCGAAGGTTCATATCCAGGGACTGACTTGGCCATGGATGTTTCCTGATCCCATTTTGGCTTAACCAATTTTGTGTTACTTGAGCAGTGTGACAAGGCGCTCTATCTTCCATAAATAGGAAGACATTTTTACTCATTCTACCTTTGGAGAATGTTGGAATGAATCCTTCCTTTAATATAGAAACATGTTTACCTGAATTGATGTTTCCTTGACACTCCACAAGCTCTGATCGACCTTCACTCCAAATTGCACCCCACGCTATTATTGAAATGCCCCCATGTTTCACTGTTGGCTGCAGTCTTTTGAGATTAAACTCTTGGCTACACCCTCCAGACCTACACTCTTCCACTGACAGAAAATAATGTGAATCGAGACTCATCAGACAAAATGACAGTGCTCCAAAAGGCAACAGGTCTCTCCACCATCTCAGCAACCCAATACTTTCTGTGCTTAATGTTGGTTGGACGAAGGAGTGGTTTCCTTCTTGTAGCTCTGCCATAGTAACCCAACTTGTGGAGATACCTGACAGCTGTTCTGGGACTGACATCAGCTTGTGTTGATATGTCAGAGGCCTTGCAGAGTGGATCCTCTTCGACATTTCTTTTGATATAAGGCAAGGTTCTTTCTGAGGGCCCAGGACGACTGAATGAGGTTTTGTGCCCTTCTCTGGTGAATTGTACAATCACTCTATTAATAGTAGAATGGGGTATTGACAGATTTTCAGATATTTTGCGTTGACAAAATCCACCTTCATGTTGACCCACAATACGACCTCACTGAAATTCAGAGAGGTTTACTGCTCCTTTGATTCGTGGCTTGGTTGATTAATCTTGATTGTAATCTGAAATATAAATCTAGATAGATATAACATATTAGGTAAATTTTAATAACATTAAGCATTAATCAAGAACAAAAATACAT
>NC_134802.1:18636359-18638859 GCF_046742065.1 Oratosquilla oratoria | reverse complement strand
GATGTTGACCGTTCGATTAGAAGTTGGTTCTAGTACAGACATCGACAATTAGATTTTACCCATTTTTTTTACCTATATATGAAATGTTTTCATAGCTTTACCATCCTATTAACAGTGGTAATTATAGAATATCTTGGTGTATATTCAATGTAAGTCATCAATTCTTGCTTGATTCATAATTTTGAAACTCAGAAATAGGCGATGATACATAAATTACACTGGGGAACACTCATTTTGTTGCATTTAAAAAAAGACTTTTCTATAGTCAACTTGAGTGTGCTGATTTCAAATCTGAAGTCGGGTTTTGTCTGCAAGCTACAGATTTTATGCAATTTGACATTTTTATTTATTTTCTAAATTTTCGTTATTATAGGAAATTGCAATATCAGCCACAATTCTTTTGTTCACTTGAATCTTAAAACAGTATGAAAGCCATTTCTGTACATTTATTAAGGCAAAAGAAACAGAACATTAACAGAACATCTATCCCAAAGTTAGATTAGCATCCTTCAGAACATCACCACAGCTGATGGAAGCTTATCAATTTCTTTGTGTATTTTTTTTCAGGCAGGAATTTGCGTTTGTAACTTTTGCGTTTGTACATTTCATCTGGGCAATTTCGTTTAATGCTCCAGCAGTAGTCAGCCATCATACTTTTGTCCCAGCGCCCTTGGTAGCGTTCTTCCATAATCTTTAGGTCTTGGTGGAATCGTTCTCCTTGTTCGTCACTCACAGCCCCCAGGTTGTCAGGGAACTGATCAAGGTGGCTGTTCAAAAAATAAAGCTTGATGCTCATGTTGCACCCGAGATCACGAAAAGCGAGGAGCATTCTGTTCACAAGTTCACTGTAGTTCTCCGCCTTATTGTTTCCAAGGAAGTTCTGAACGACTGCCACAAAGGATAACCATGCTGCCCTTTCTAAAGCGGTCATCTTAGCAACAAACTGATCATCACGAATTAGGGTTCGAATCTGTGGGCCATCAAACACGCCTGCTTTGATCTTCTCAAATGATAACCCTGGTAAAGCTGTGATGATGTGTTGGAAACATTCACCTTCGGTTTCCAGTGCCTTGACAAATTGTTTCATCAAACCTAATTTGATGTGAAGATGAGGAAAGATGATCTTATCTCTGTTTACAATTGGGTCTTGTATGATATTTGGCATGCCTGCTTCAAGGGTGTCACGAATAGGCCAGTCCTTCTGGACCCAATGTCTGTCTCGTGCTCGGCTGTCCCACATACAGAGGAAACATGGAAACTTGGTGAAACCTTTCTGTTGTCCAAGAAGAAAGTTGACCATCTTTAAGTCTACACAAATTATCCAATTGTGCTCATGATACTTTAATAAGTCCATGACCATTCTCATATCATCATAGTCTTCCCGCAAATGCACTGAGTGACCGACAGGTACTGCTCCATAAACATTGCCATTATGTAAAAGAACACACTTTAGACTACGTTTTGAACTGTCTAAAAATAGTCTCCATTCAGCAGGACTATAGTAAGGTACACCCAGTTCTTTGAGAAGCCCTGGGATGTCATGGCAGTAAACAAACTGTCTGTCTTTTGAAAAGAAGGTCACAAAAAGCTGGTCACGCTTTCTGAAATATGATACTTTAACAGAGGGATCAACAAGATTTCTGCCTTGTAATCTTGATGCCAAAAGCTCTGCTGCTTTCTTTGAAAGACCTAAATCCCGCACTAAATCATTCAGTTCAGCCTGGGGAAGAGGCTTAGGGACGGGGAAAGGTTCAGTGTCTGAAGAACAGTCCTCCGATTGTGAACACTTTTCTGACAATTCACTGTCACAACTGTCTTGCTGGCTTGTATCATGCCCAATGTCTTTATCGTCCAATGAAGGCAAGCCTTTGAAAACTGGAACAGGTACTTCTTCAGAGTGCGGAACAGGCCGAATAGCTGAGGGAATGTTCGGATACGTAATCTTATGTCGGTTTTTCTTCCCAACACCCGTTGTGTTTACCATGCAGAAATAACAGTCAGTTACATGGTTGGTGGGTTCGCGCCAAATCATTGGAACTCCAAAAGGCAGACCTTTGCGTTTTCCTTTGGTCCAGTCTCGAAGCATTTCCTCACAATTGTGGCACACAACATGAGGAGCCCATTGCTTGTCTTGATCACCAAGATGAACTTCAAAATATGCCTTGTAGGCACGCTTGACGAACGAGGATATGTTACGTCTCTGACGATTGAGTGTGTAGCATCCACATATGTAGCAGAAAGCATCAGGCTTGTTTCTGCAATGATGTCTCATTCTGGAAGCCATGTTTGAACTGAAACAAAAGAAGAATGATCAAAATATTAGAAGCTATCTATATATATGGACGTTAAAATGCTTATACATGGTTTATGCAAGTTCACATATGTACAATTTCATTAACCTCAAATTGCATACAAACTAGAGCTTGTAGAGAAAAACTAATTTCAGATTTGAAATCAGCGCCTAAAACTCTTTCAAAATCCGTTAAAATATCCAATGCAA
>NC_134802.1:18623859-18626359 GCF_046742065.1 Oratosquilla oratoria | reverse complement strand
TAAATTGCCGGTCGTCCGGGACATAGGAAGTATACAGCAAACATGCATTTGGCTGACATATACAGAAGAGCTCTTGAAAATGATAGGTCAAATTTCTTCCGGTTATACCAAGCTTAACTGAGACTGCACAAAGTCATTTACATAATTTACATTCTTAATAGATAGCAGTTATAATGACAAAGGTTCACAGCAACAAATATGTATACTGCCTTGATGGTCTTACTCAACCATCAAGGCAATGTACCTTTTGAACGTAGATGATACAAGTAATGAACAGGGGGTAACACAGTGGTAATACTGAGCCTTGGGGGAGGCTGGGTAAATGCAGGAATGGGCACCGTCTCCTAAAGCCTATTAGAATGCAGAGCCTCACTAAGTCCTTGAGATGGGTAAAAAAAACATAAACTTATTGGGATGAAGCCGTTGCGTCACCAGAAAAGGACTAGTAAAATTGTTGTTTAGTCACAAGATCACCCACTTGGATGGAAAAAGGTGTAGCCCTACTATATTGTTTCTGTATCATGTTTAATCTAGACTCCTGAAGTTTTCTTTAACAGACATAAATGGTATGCAATGTTTGACACTAAAGTTGACTGTAATCCTCAGAATTCTAGAGAGGACGAATAGAACTATCCAAAAGATCATACGGAAGACTCCTCAGAACCATAAATGACATAATGAGGTGTTTTTCCCAGTGCTAAATTGATAGTGCTATTAAGGGAGTGTCGTATCGCTTTATAGAGTAGGTGAAATTAAATGTTCAAATATGTATATAATGCACTTAGGTATAATTACCCCATAGATTAATGTATAATTCCTCGTGGTATTGTGTTCCTCCCATGGATATATAAAGCATAGTGAATATTTAATGAAGATACAGTTAGCTCTAGTGAAGCTCCAATTACTTAATGGAAAATCCTTCCACATCATTCAGCTTGGTGTGAAATGAAAGCGTAGAGTCTGGGGAACAAAAACTATTGAATACATTTTATCAAATTAATACCTCTAAAAGTGATCAACACATACAAGAACGTACATTGAGCCTTCAATGCTACGGGGCAATTGAAAGAGATCAATGGCAAACAGTATGAGTAGAACCTTTGTTCTGACCACAAGATTTGAACTGGCCTACATGAGTGGTAATGTCTAAAAGCATTCTAGGCCAATAATATTTCTTGTGAGCTATAGCCATAGTTTTGTTACAGCTTGGGTGATCAGCATGAGGGGAATCATGAGCAGGAGATAAAACAACAGGGACTAGGGACTCAGGGATACTGTGCCACATCTTGCTCAAACACTTTCACGTTACGAGTGAGAACACTGTCTTGCAAGGAGAATTGAGACAGAGGTACAGACAATTTTGGCAAGGTAGCATCATCGCCAGATTCTAAGGCGTACATGACAGCAGATCAAACAGGGTCCTCATGTTGAGCTGAAACTAAATCTTGCAGGGAGTTGTGAATTACAGCAACAGCAGCAATGGGTACATTTCGTGACACGTCCCGGGATATATTTAAGGACTGGATTGAACTCCTCAATAGTAAAAAAAAAAGAAAAAAAAAATATATATATATATATATATATATATATATATATATTGTAACGTAATATTAGATATTACGTCATATGTGTAATTATGTTATAGAATTGTGTTCCTTTGTATTACATAACTATGTTCATATTTCTTGTCTATGTATGTATTGTAACAATGTTAAGCAGTAACGCCCGTCCACTATATGTAATCTTGCCTACGTGCGGAGAAAGGTGCGCACTCTTGTAGAACAAACAGACAAGCGAAATCCTGAATAGTTCGGAGCGCACAGATTTGACAGTCACTAAATAAGTAGATTGTTCAAGCGACTCGAGGGTCTTAAAACTACCCATGTTGACGTGTGTTAACTTACCCTCCTCCCCCCTTTGCGCTCACCCGCACCCTTCACCGGAAGTATCCCGCTTCCGGTCCAATGGTATATAAGCTGTGGAAATCACTCACACCTTGTCATTTTCTCGCATATTGATCTCTTGATAAAAACTAGAAGTTTAGACTCATGAGACGATTGGTGTGAAGTGATCACCCTTTTTGCCTACATTACGTGTCTTATATACATTGCATTACTTTATACTTATATTTGTACTTATTACTTATTTTGATACATGTTCCTGATCTCTTTGTACTTAGATAGTACCATATTGTATACGTATCTTGTGTTTCTTATTTGAACGATACTTTCCATATTCTTATAATCATGTAACGGTCCCATTGACCCTACTGCCCATTCTCTTTTGTGTTGATTGCCTGTAAATATTTTCCATGATATTAATAATTTCGTTTACTAGTTTTATCGCTAGTTTAATATTCCTTTCCTGGAATCTTCTTTGTTACCTTTACTTCTAGTCTTACGAATTATCTAGGCCCTGACCAGATAGTTCAGTCCTACAGTGGCTTCGAGAAGTGAGCTGGTTCTTAAGCACTTATCCGTTATACGTAACGTCTCTTCAC
>NC_134802.1:18598859-18611359 GCF_046742065.1 Oratosquilla oratoria | reverse complement strand
ACACGCAAATTACACTCCCCGATAACAACACGCATTCTCATCAACCCACTCAGAAACTAAAAGCCAGTCCCTGGGACTTAATACAAAACACATACATACATGTGAGAGCGGGATTTCTCTACACAAATAAAGACTGGAAAGCTTCGGCTGTTTAAGATCGCCTCCATCAACTTCGCCATCCACGCCGCTCGCCAAAGGCCACATACCGCTACCATCACCAAGATAAATGTTTCTGACTTTACTACACAAGTCCAACATATCTGGTGGCACAAGTGGGATCCACATCCAAAGAAAACTCAACCAGCACAACGAGACAAACCATCAACTTCGCTGTGCACCCAACCCAGCGAAAGCGGACAAAAGACAACAAGCCATCAACTTCGTGGTGAACCCAACCAAGCGGAAGCGGACAAAAGCCCACAAGCCATCAACTTCGCTGTGCGCCAAACCCAGCCAAAGAGGACAAAATCTACCAACTCGCCCAGTGAATCCAGTAGCCGGAGGCAACAGAACCCCAGGACCGCCTGCAACGAGACTAGTCCATCTACCTCGCTGTGAGCCAGCCCATCACATCGGACAGAATCTCAGAACTAGGACGCCGTCAAGTTCCTCGACCAACCATTCTCCAACGGAAGTATCGCTCCACCACGTCTGGAAATTCGGGTCGACACATTGAACTATTGAAAATTCCCACAAACGAACTACTCACCCTTATCTCCACTGCCCCATACTTATTCTTTCTGTTTAATTACAGATTTTCTGCACCATCGCAACTATTCATCGGTCATTCACCCAACTCTACGAAACCACTTCATATCCATCGGTCTGTAAGTAGATGCTTCAATTTTTGGGCTAGGCCTAGCTCTGTCAGAAGAGTGAGTTCCAAAGTGAAGACATTTATGTGATTTTTTCATATTTTTTTCAAGCCTTATTTTTCAAGTGATTTTTTTTTTCATTTTAAAAGTACGAAAGTTGCATGACCAATTCACAACCCAAAATATCACACTCTTACAACACACGCTTCAAGATGGCAGCCCCTAACGAAAATAACACAGAGTCCCCACTCAACCATAACACAGATTCCACAGCCAACCAACCTGATATACAACGCTCTGCTACGAATTTACTCACACTCATTAAGCATGACAATACTCTTCCGAAGTTTGACGGGACCAACATTGCCATTCACAATCTGTTAGATGACGTAAATTCTGAAATACAGCGTACACAAGTTAAGGCCGACAAGACAATGATAGCGGTTCTCAAATCACGAATCGACTTTAATGACACCTTAGCCAGTGACATTGTACACTCAGGCGCATTCAACCAAACACAAACATACGACCAGTTCGTAGAACAGTTCAGGAAATAATTCGCTGCATACGAACAATTAAGCTCTCTCTCTCCCTTATACACAATCGGTAAGAAAATTAACACAGGTCCTTACACCACCAAGGAACGAGCAGTCAAAATCACAAGCGATTTCAAGCAGGAACTCAGAGACGCACTCACATCTTCCCACTGGGTTAAAAACGACACAGTTAGCTTATATAACGTACTCTCACTCTTCGGTTACACTAGACTGATAGCACAACTTCACCCAGAAACACTGCAGAAAATAGCCACCATACCTTTCGCTCCACACACAACACTCGTAGATTTCTCTGGGAAGTTTTCAGACACGACAACGGCAAAAACATAGGTCCATCAACAAAATCGTCCCCATCACACAGACAACCTCAGTAGCACAAATCTCACAAGTTAACCACACCAGAGGTAGACAAAGTTCACGCACACGGTCACTCTCAAGAACACGTTTTTTTCACTATCTGCAACAAACCGGGACATAGCACAAGTAGGTGTTATTACAGACAACCGACAAACTACTGCCAATACCACGGCCCATCTTTCCATGACACAAACCAATGTCGCGTTCTAAAATCTCAAAACCACACTTCATGCGGGTCTCCCCAATACCCGACTAGCGGCAACACAAACAAACAAAACACGATATGACTATCGTCCCACGGTGACCCACACCCACGACTTCACGACACCCAGTCGAGCCCCCCCCCCCTTTACCGGTGCTCACGATGACAGCCTCTCGACCATCACCATCTTCTATGACACTTCAAGCCACTGTCAACAACATCCCGCAAGTACTCTTTGTGGACACAGGCTCTCCCGTAAACGTCATGTAAAAACTTGCTTTTGATCAGTTTAGGTTCAGACACTGTAGGGTAACGATTCTAGAACCCACGGATATAACGTTAGCTTATGTAGACGGAGTCCCCTTCCCCATCATTGGCAAGATCGACTTACACATCTCCCTGCATGGAAACTGCCCTCCCATTACCGCAACAGTATACGTAGCTGAAGTAGTATTTCCTGCAGACATTCTTATAGGATTGACATGGATGCAAGACAATCACATAACCATCTACCTTGCTAAACACGGTATTGATTACAAGAACCACTTCTTACCTGCTCTGAACACAGCCGCCACGCATGCCCCAACACCAAACGCGTATGTCACAAACATTCCGGTGGCCACGCAACAGCATGCAACAACAGGCGAAACAAACATTGAAGCAAACGCACAAGTGACACAGCAGACACGCCCATTTCCACCCCTCATCCAGGTACCTCAAAACACACACGGAACAGACGCAGACTGTCAGCGCATAGGTCAAAATCGGCTCGCAAACAAAAGAAACACGACGTCTCCACAGACATCCCTGAGCTCACAATGGAATACACAACCGTCTCGCAAATAATTCTCACGAAATCTCACGCAGTCGTAATCAGTGACAAAACACTGTATCCCCGCGAGTACACAAAGCTCAAAGTTTGTGTCTTTCAAACTCCAAACTCAGATGTCCTCTGCATCGCAGACACTTGCCACGTATCTGGTGTTTCTCTCCTATCCACCATATCAAACACATCCAACAAATTACATACGACTATCTTAGTGGCGAACGACACAAATGCACCTCTCTACCTTAACAAAGGTACAAACATTTGTGATTTTCCCAAATACCCAGCTCCAGTACACAGAATTGAGCTAGACAACATACAACACGTATGTACTATCAACACCGGAGAACAGAACACGCAGAAACCCATCCAAGCAGCTCACATAAACAACATAAACTTTCCAAAAACGCAAACAGATCTCCTTAAACTTATGAACACGTACTGGCACGCCATTGCACTCCCAGGTGAACCACGAGGTCTCACAAACATAATAGAACATCACATACCACTTCGACAGCATGCAAAACCACTGTACATACCAGCATACCGTCTGCCACATAGTAAACAAAACATTGTTGACAACATCATTGCAGACATTATAGAACCAAGTCTATCCTCTTGGAATTTCCCTCTCTTCGTTGTTCCAAAACACGATGGATTATTCCGACCTGTTGTAGACTTTCGTGAGCTAAATAAACTCACTATTGCGGAAAGATACCCAATACCTCACTTGGAAGACACCCTCTACTCCATAGGTGAGCACAACACTGTTTTCTCAACTCTCGACCTCATGTCAGGGTTTTCCCAAATACCTCTCGATGATGACTCAAAACCACTAACAGCCTTTAGTACCAACACGAGCCACTACCACTTCAAAAGGTTGGCCATAGGACTCGTCTCTGCTCCCTCAGTGTTCACGAGATTAATGTACAAAGTCCTAGAAGGACTCATAGAAAAACAGTTTTTATTTACTTGGACGACATAATCATTGCCTCAAAGTCACTCACAGAACACCCTTCCACACTCGAAACTGTCCTCTCAAGGTTAGCCGCGGCAGGTCTCAACCTCAAACTCAAGAATTGTTCCTTCCTCAAAAAGGAAATACGTTTCCTAGGACACGTCATAAATTCTCGAGGTGTCATCACCTCTCAAGACAAAGTTGAGGCTGTACTAGATTTTCCACCCCCTACCTCTACCGAACACGGAAAGTCATTTCTAGGTTTATCAGATTTCTACAGACGTTTCATTGAAGGTTATGCTCACATGGCAGCCCCATTAACAGCCCTTCTCAAAAAGGATACTCCCTGTAACTGGACGCCTGAACACCACACAGTTTTCCACAATCTAAAACAAGCGCTCACAACAGCCCCTGTACTTGCATTTCCAAACTTCTCAAAACCTTTCACACTCTGTACAGATGCTTCCTACAAAGGACTCAGCGCAGTACTGATGCAACAACACGACTCAAAAATTAGACCGATAGCATACGCTAGCCGCGCATTAAACAAGCACGAACAAAACTACTCTGTCACTGAGATCGAAGCTCTTGCTGTCATATATGCTCTCAAGCATATCAAAGATATAATCCTAGGCTATGAAATGCATGTATACACAGACCATCAACCCATTTTCCACCTTTTCAAAGGCAAGAACCTTACTGGAAAACTAGCCAGATGGTTCCTCGTCATTCAGGAATTCATGCCTACATTCCACTACGTCCATAGCCATGTAAACACGGTAGCTGACGCCCTTAGCAGACACGTAGCAACCATACAGCAAGCCGCACAGCCGCTTGACATTACGCGAGAACGCATCATTGCCGCTCAAGCAAGAGACCTCCTATGGAGAAGAATAATTAATTATCTCAACTCAGGTGACACTACCAATACAGACGACTTTCCTCCCAACATAGAAAATTACTCGATCATAGACCAGGTTCTCTACCACACCACACTACTCACAAACAAAAACGAACCAAACCCCACGGTTACACAATTGGTAGCTCCTACGGAACTTGTTCCGGAAGTACTTCACATTCTTCACAATTCTCCTTAAGGAGGACATCGCGGAAAAGAAAAATGCTTATCGCAAGCTAGATTGACATACTTTTGGCCCACCATGCGCAAAGACATACACACATACATAGATACATGTCACTCATGTATAGCTCATAAAGGTCACATTAGCGATCAGGTACCTATACACAACTATCCAACACCTTCTAGATCCTTTGAAACCATTACCATTGACTTAGTCATGTAAGAGGCCGTAGATAGAGGTAGACATCTAGATAGATAGAGGGGTAGGTGGAGAGGAATGTAAATTTTATATTCGGTTGTTATGATACAATGGCCGACTACAAGTTGCAGAGTTGCATATTTCGCTTACCGTCTTATATAATAAACATTGGTTAGGGTAGGTGATGATGTGACGAAATGTAAACACAGAGCTTGTTCTGCTTACGACAAATTGCTTCCGTAAACAGTATTGCTTGAGACAGTATAACAGTCTTTCTGATTGGAGAAAAAGGTGGAGGAGGAGAAAAATTATTGGTGCATGGATGTAAAGTCACGCCCTAAAAGGGTGGCACTTATTTGTAACGTTCAAAGTTATAGGATGAATTAAATTATGACGTCAGAGCAGACTTAGCTTGGTGGATGTAAGAGGATCCCAAGTGGGAGTCCTTGGTGTACCTTATCTAAAAGCGATGTAGAGAATTAGTGAAGAAGAAAATCAAGAAAACTTAGACCAGTTTGCTTACCCCATAGGAAACATTATTAACTTGTTACAGAAGATATGGTGGAACATGATTAAAGAGAAGGACAAGGCATGGGGCCTATAGAAGAACGAAAATTAATCAATGTTAGTGTCAACGAAACTAACACTCAAACTACCACTCACTTCAAATGGAAACCAGTACCTCTTCGTCTGCATCGACCATTTCTCTCGTTTCTGCATTCTCTCTCCTTTAGCAGACAAGACAGCCAAAAGTGTAGCTCAGACCATCATCAACAACGTCATCTGCCCTTACATCACACCGAAAACACTCATCTCAGACAACGGCACTGAATTCAATAACGACATTCTCACCAATATCTACAAAAATTTCAATATTACCAAATGTAACACCACACCATACAACCCCAGCTCAAATGGACTCGTCGAACGTCAAGATCGAAAGATCCTCAACACGCTAAGACACGTTGTCACAGACATACGCTCATCTTGGGATGAACACATACCTATGATACAAGCCTGCATTAGCAGCTCAATCAATAGATCAATCTCAGAATCACCCAACTTTATTTTGTTCGGGTCAGATAAGAACATGTCGTACGACCTCCTCTCGTCAGAATCCCCCCACCCCCCGCTGTGTATTGTAATGTTTATGAAGGTGACATTGTTTACAATACCAACCACCAACCCACATCAAAATTCTCTCCCAAATTCCACGGTCCATTCCTTGTCATCGAAACACTTCCTCATAATAAGATAAAAGCCTTCCACCTACGAGAACTCACAGAGGCTATCTTACACTTAGACAATATCAAACCAGTTCCCAGAGGTTTTGACATGGAGAATATATCTTTTCCCCCTCTTGCACAACCACTAGACACGACCGAGACACTAGCTACCGATCCCTACACCCCGTCATAGCCTCAGAAATAGAATTGTGTAAAGTCTCGCTTGGCCCCAAAAATTCATGCATCTAATTTCAAACCAATAACTTTCATTCTCAGCCATATCGTGCTATAAACAAGTATCAATTTTCTGTCTGTGTAGATCACCATTGCCACTCAGGGAAGGTCAACACCTTCACCTAGGCACACCCCCTTTCTATCTCCTTCTTACAGTTCGTGCTCCAAGTTTGATGTGGACATTCCGATGGCAGAATGTGTCGCGAGGCCAGACACTGGTAGCAATGCCGAGCCATGTTGGACATATAAAACTTCTAAACAGCGTAATCTACTACCGTAATCTACCTTGCCACATCTACCAACTCTACACGTCATCTATCGGCTCGCACATATGCCATGCTATGCATCTCGCTGTACCACGCTTAGGAGCAAGGTGGTATTTCTTGACCTCACAAGGAACGCAAGGGTCGGACACGGTTAAGTTTCTATTGTTCTTCCTAGGTCGTGACCTCTCCAAGCAACCGCAGCTGTGCAATAACTCTGACGCCTGACAACCATGAAATTGCCACTTCATAATAAATTATTCCTTAAGGCAATTTTCTCCTGTCCAAGTTCGGATACCATTGTACCATATCACACAACTATGTATCATCTTCTCCTAATTATATAAAACATGTACAAGCCATTTAAATGTATAATCTCGCTGGTAAATAGCGTTATGTATATTAATACCTCGTCGGCAACCTTCCCACGAGCCCATGTATATATAGGTTTATGCACTCTGTGAGAGCGGGAGTTCTCTACACAAATAAAGACTGGAAAGCTTCGGCTGTTTAAGATCGGCTCCATCAACTTCGCCATCCACGCCGCTTGCCAAAGGCCACATACCGCTGCACAAGTCCAACATATATATGCCGTCTGGGGTATTGCCTACATGTTATTGTGGCAGAGTAGCATGCAGTTAATACTTTAGGGTCTACATGGGGCGCCCCTACTGACCAGAGCCACACATCATTTTGTCTGTGATAGAGGAAACTTTGTTAATAGAGAAATTATGACACTTTTATACCACGACTGTCCCTCCGTTATGCTGTCCCCCAACCCCTTGTTACTGTCCTGTACCATTTCACTGAATATTCATTTCCTTTTTTCGCCTACCCTGTGGTGGGGGAAGAGAATGCTACCACCAAGTCCACTTGAGTCGTAAGAGACGATAATAATAATAAAAAAAAAAAAAAAAAAAAAAAAAAAAAAAAAAAAAAAAACGGGACGGGGAATGATATTAGGATTCCTATTACCTGTAGCCCGGAAGGAGACATTCCTAAAAAAAGTAAAGGCATAAGAGGGTCTGGGAGCTTTCCAACCAGTACCTTAAGGTTTGGGTCTTTTAATGTGCGTGGATGTGGTACAGATGAGAGTAAAAGGGAAGAGATAGGCAGTATGTTTGCGAGAAGGAAGATGGATGTGCTGACTTTAAGTGAAACTAAAATGAAAGGTGAAGGGCAACTGTGAGTTTGGGAGTGTAGTTGGGAGGTACTCAGGAATGAAGAGGGGACGAGGGAGAGAAGGGGTGGCTATACTAGTAAGTGAAGAGATAAGTAAGCGTGTAGTGGAGTGGAAGGAGGTTTGATCAAGGGTTGATGTGGATGAAGGTGAAGCTGGGAAGGGAGATGTGGGTTTTTGTAAGTGGGTATGGGTCTAGTAGTGAGAAGAGCGTAAAGGAAAGGGAGGAATTTGGATAGATATAAATGAGTGCATAGAGGGATTAGGGAGAAATGTCAATGTCGTTGTGTTGGGAGACCTTAATGCTAGGTTAGGAAATGAACCAATAGACGGAGTGATTGGGAAGTATGGAGTTCTAGGTAAAAATCGTAGTGGAGAATTGATGGTGGAGATGTGTCATGAAAGAGAGTTGATGATAGCAAATACATTGTTTAGGAAGAAAGTCAAGCATAAGTAGACATGGGAGAGGGTGGTGGATGGAGGGTGGCAGATAGAGCGTTAATAGACTATATAGTGGTGACCAGGAGTATAGTAGGTAGAGTTAAGGATATACATGTTCTAAGGGGAGAGAGTGGGGGAATATTAGATCATTTTCTGGTGGAAGGTAAATTGAGAGTGGAGAATAGGTGGAGAAAGAGGAAAAGAGCAGAAGGTAGGGAGGTACTTAGAGTGAACTGCTTAAATGAGAAAGAAAAGGAGAATGAGTATAAGAAGAAGCTGAGAGAGGAGTGGGAGGGAGTGAAGGTTAGAGTAGAACTAGGAGTGGAGGAGGAATGGGGATGGTTCAAGGAGGGAGTCATAAGGTGTGCAAAGATGGGGTGGGATAGGAGGAAAGATATTAAGAGCAGTCAAACGTTTTTACGAGAGTAGTAGAGCTTGTGTTAGGATTAGAAATGGAGAGAGCGAATGGTTTGAGGTAAAGGTGGGAGTTCGTCAGGGATGTGTTATGTCGCCCTGGCTGTTCAATCTATACATGGATGGGGTGGTGCGAGAAGTGAATGCAAGGGTAGTGGGTCAGGGGTTGGAGATGGTTAAAGAAAATGGAGAAAAGTGGGAGGTGAGCCAGTTGTTGTTTGCTGACGACACTGCGCTTGTAGCAGGCTCAGAGGAAGTTAGTGACAGAGTTTGAGAAGGTATGTGAAAGAAGGAAGCTGAAGATAAATGTGGGCAAAAGTAAGGTGAAGAGATGTACAGGGGGAGACAGTGACAGCAGGCTGGAAGTGAGCATTAAGGGTGAGAGACTGAAGGAAGTGGATAGTTTTAGATACTTGGGTGCGAATGTGGCGGGAAAGGGAGGAGTAGGGGTGGAGGTAGAATGTAGATTGAGAGAAGTGAGTAAATGCCTTGGTGGGTTAAAAAGTGTTATGAGAAATAGACATCTGGGAACGGATGCTAAGAGGAGGTTATATGAAGGAGTGATTGGGCTAACAGCACTGTAAGGGGCAGAAACATGGAACATAAGAGAGGAAGAGAGAAGGAGTTTGAGTGTGTTTGTCTTGCGACACTGCTTCTGACCCAGGGCAGTGGACAGGATGCCGGGATGACCCGTAATTCAGGAGGTGCCAAGATAAGAGGAAGAGAGGAGGTTGGAAGAGAGTGGAATATGCAGGGAATGGAATGGGTGGGAGTGGTGTATATGCCTTTTTCTTTTTGGCTATCCTCCGTGTAAAGGGGAAAAAGCCTTTGGTATATGTATATATATATATATATATATATATATATATATATATACATATATATATATACTGTATATATATATATATGTGTGCTAATAAGAACACGGGTACGTGTGTTCACTTATGCAAAGTAGACCCCTTGGAAAAAGAAAATAACGAAGCAGAGCGCTTTAGTATATTAAATCTTGTTGCACTGACGATGTAATATACGAAAGCGCTCTGCTTCGTTAGTTTCTTTTTCCAAGTGGTCTAATTTGCATATATATATGTGTGTACATGTATATATATATATATATATATACATATATATACATGTATATATATATATATATATATACATATCTGCGTGTGTGTGTGTGTGTGTGTGTGTGTGTGTGTGTGTGTGTGTGTGTGTGTGTGTGTGTGTGTGTGTGTGTGTGTGTGTGTGTGTGTGTGTGTGTGTGTGTGTGTGTGTGTGTGTGTGTGTGTGTGTGTGTGTGTGTGTGTGTGTGTGTGTGTGTGTGTGTGTGTGTGTGTGTGTGTGTGTGTGTGTGTGTGTGTGTGTGTGATTGATTCACCTTGGTCTTTGGATCACGTGTTGGACTCGTGATCGACAGCTATTTCCCTCCCGGAAGAGAGCTCAGAGCTCGTATGTCCGATCTATGGGTAATGCTATGACCTTACACGCACACACACATGCAACTCCCCGTCCACGAGAGCTGGAGTAACGACTCGAAGCGCAGCGATACTGAAACAATTTCAGGCCTGGGCAGTATTCGATAAATAAATAAACAAATAAATAAATACATAGATAATCAAATGAATAAACAGGTGAATAAAAGATAAACGGATGAGTAAATACATAGAAATTAAACAGATATTCAAATAGATATGTAGATAGAGACAAATAATACCTAAGTGAATGAATAGTTAGTTACATACATACATATACCAAAGATTTTTTTCCCCTTACACGGGGGTTAGCCAAAAAGAAAAAGGCATAGAAATCACTCCCACCCATTTCGTTTCCCATATATTCCACTCCCCTCCACCGTCCTCCCTCCCTCCTATCTTGGCACCTCCTGGATGACGGGTCATCCCTGCATCCTGTCCACTGCCCTGGGTCGAAAGCAGTGTCGCCGAATAAATAGTTAGATAGATAAATTGATAAATAAGAAAATAAACAAATTAATTAATTTATGAATGAATAAGTAATTCAAGCAATAAATACACAAGTAAATAGATAAACATATAATAAATAGAAATGATAACCTAGTGACATATACTCAGACCAAAATTCACAAAGCACACCATAGTTCGCAGATGACTTCGGGGTCCTTCCTTCTCATCGATCTCCCCTTCTCGAACTCATTCTTGTCCCCTTCTAGGAACACCACCTTCCCCTCTTCCATTACGCCCTCCACTTCACGCCCACCCGGTATCAAGTGGTCAGTCACCACCCCTCGAAGAGGCAACAGCAGCCACTTACCCGAAGGACGGCCCTGGATCACTCCCCACCAGCTATATGGCAGTAATTGGTCTATCGTAGCCATTGGGTTCGAAGACACGACTTCGCAGACGTGGTCCTCATTCGCCCAGGGCATTTCGTTATATATGTTTTCGCACTCCGTTTGGTTCCCAATTCGCGCCACTTGCGCCATTGAAACGTTACTCGCGTTTTATTTTATTTTTTTGACGTCTTTTCTTCTGTGTTTACTTTTTTTTTTTTTTTGTCCTTTAAAAACCACTTGCGTGACTCTCCCACGCCAGTTTTCTAATTCCATTATTCTCACGTTAGTTTTCCTTACACTCAATATCTTCACTTTTGAACCTCTCTCTCTCTCTCTCTCTCTCTCTCTCTCTCTCTCTCTCTCTCTCTCTCTCTCTCTCTCTCTCTCTCTCTCTCTCTCTCTCTCTCTCTCTCTCTCTCTCTCTCTCTCTCTCTCTCTCTCTCTCTCTCTCTCTCTCTCTCTCTCTCTCTCTCTCTCTCTCTCTCTCTCTCTCTCTCTCTCTCTCTCTCTCTCTCTCTCTCTCTCTCTCTCTCTCTCTCTCTCTCTCTCTCTCTCTCTCTCTCTCTCTCTCTCTCTCTCTCTCTCTCTCTCTCTCTCCGTCTTTGGTGTGTACCAAAATATTTTATCGTTGCAAGTCACAAATTCCACTTTTTGTTACTCTAAGCTCATTCACTCCCACCCCTCAACATAACACTCCTTAACTTCACTCATTAGCTTTTCAAGTTACATAAAATCGTCTGGCAGTTGCATGCTTGTTCGCACAATCGTATTCATCTCACGATTGGTATTCTATAATCGAATCAAATTACTCTTGCAAGTTATGATTCCGCTCATCCTGACGCCGTAGCAGTCATAAATGGTCATGAACTTAGCACAAAGATACTCTTAGGCACTGAAAACACGGCCATAAATTTCGCTTCATCATGTATTCGTATTCATTTTCACAAGCTCAACCTATTCACCAGACCCTTTGTATCCACATCAGGACTATTATTATACATACTCATGTTTACGGTGATATATATATATTTTTTTATCACCCTGTGCTCTGGTTACTTTCAACAATGTGGTCATTCTAACGTTCGGAGATTTCATATATCTTCGTCACATTTTGTTAACTTAACTTTTCTATCTTGACCAAATTAAGACAATTTTGGTGTGTATATGAATAAGTTGACTAAGACATAATATGTGTATATGGTGGAATTCACCTTGTTTTGGGGATAAGAACACCGCTACTGTGCTTCTCTACATTTCATTCAAGTCGATTAAATGCGACGGAGCAAGGGGAATAGGGACATCCTTTCGTATTTTTCTCCCAAGAAAAGTCAAGGTAAAAATATGTTCTGATTCAACTACTCCCTTTTGAAGGAGACTGAGAACTTTGCATATGCATGTATGGCAATATATATA
This sequence comes from Oratosquilla oratoria, assembly GCF_046742065.1. NCBI lineage: Eukaryota > Metazoa > Arthropoda > Malacostraca > Stomatopoda > Squillidae > Oratosquilla > Oratosquilla oratoria. The sequence goes on along the minus strand of NC_134802.1, from coordinate 18,598,882 downwards.
TATATATATATATATATATATAT
>NC_134802.1:18583859-18588859 GCF_046742065.1 Oratosquilla oratoria | reverse complement strand
GGAGGAGAAATACAGGAAGGAGGAGGAGGAAGAGGAGGAGGAGGAGGAGGAGGAGAAGGAGGAGTAACTGGGGTGTAAGGGTGTATGGTAACAGCGAGATGGGCCAATGAAAGGGGAGAGGATAAGGTGTTTGGGGGCAATGGTAAAAACATGATGGTAGGGAAGGCAAGGGGACTAGGGGGTGGGGGGACGAGGGGGGTAAAGGTACGACAGAACAAGAGGACAAGGGAACTAGGGTGACGTGATACAGCAGCCTGGGAAAACAAGGGGATTGGGATGTGAGGATATAGGTGAACAAGGCGAAAAAGAAAAAGAAAAAAAGGAAATATGGGTTATAGGGGATGAGGGGACTAGGAAGACAGGGGTATGGGTGAACATGTGGGGGGGGGGAGGATGGAAGGGAACAAAGACTCATAAAAGTAATAGGACCGGGTAATATGGCGATGGGGGAACAAAAGAACCTGAAAACAATGGGTTTGGGCAACAACGGGTGTGGGGATGGAGGTGGGGGAAGGAAGGGTGTAGGGGGGGAATAAAGAACAGGAGGGGTCGGTGGGGAGGAAGAGGGGAGTCTGAAGCGTTTAAGACTTGGTTCTAAATGATCTACGAGGGAGCTGCAAGTGTAAAACACAAGTCCACGAGGCCTATGGGGACTTCATTGGTGCCTTTATAGGGGAATGGAAAGTGGGGAGTGGGGAGTGGGGGAGTGGGGAGTTGTTGGGGGGGTTTGGAGCAGTAGAGTCAGGGAAAGAGGTATCGAAAGGGATTTATGCTCGTGAGGAGTTTGATGAAGGCCGATGGATTTTAGAGTTACTCTCAAGATATTGTCAGTAAATGAATGATTCTAAAGTTACCCATTCAATAATCTGTAGGCATGTACATGAAATTGGAGTAATCTCGAGGAATTAGATGAATGTCGATTTTTTTTTTTAGCTACTCCATAAGAATTTGTATTACCCTGTCAATAAATTGTAGGTATACAACTTAATCTCGAATCCTTCTCTTCAAAAGTTGGAGGTCATTTTGGAGGTACCCCAGAGGGAATGTATGAAAATGATGGGTTTTGGAGGGTCACCATGAGGAATTGAAGGTTTTGAAGTTGCCTTTTTGAAGACATGAAGACATGAGAAGGGGGGAATTAGATCAATGGTTTCGGATCAACTTTCCCGGAAATTGGACAGAATGGACAGTTTGAGGGTTTTTAGAAGTCTTATGAACTGAGCGGTCGAATATGGGGTCTCGATCAATCAAGGGCCCTTCCTTCGAGGGTCCACCACTCAACTGCATTGAATAATCTGTTCCCAACCGGAAAAAATACGTAATGTTCGTCGAAGCACTTAATGGCGTTACCGGTAATAGGAACTCTGAGTTAAAAAAAAAACGAGAATTTTTGAGGTTTGGAAGACACTTAAAGAACTGAAAGTGTTGCATGAATGAGAGAGGCAAGACGAGAGGGGGAAACTGAGAGACTGAAAAGGGGGAAAATTTTTCTCAGGGGACTTGGTGTGGTTGAAGTAGGAAAGAATGCAAATAGGGCGCTTTGGAGGAAGGAAAAATGTGGAGAAATGCATCTTACATTCAAAAGAAACGATGAGGATAGCGATGATTGTTGCAGGGAGAATAATTGAGCCAACGAAGGTTGCGCTTCATTGCAGCAAATGAGTATTTGGGCAGACCAAAGCGGCCATGGGGTTATAGTGGTGGTTAAGTGACATCTTAGGTTATATTAGGCTAAGTTAGGCTAGGTTAGGTTAGTTTACTTTAGGGTAGAATAAGTTAGACTGTAAATGTTATGTTATGTTATGTTATGTTATGTTATGTTATGTTATGTTAATTATGTTATGTTATGTTATGTTATGTTATGTTATATGTTATGTAATTATGTGTTATGTTATGTTATGTTATGGCTAGGTTATGTTATGTTATGTTATATGTTATGTAATGATGTGTTATGTTATGTTATGTTATGTTATGTTATGTTATGTTGTTATGTTATGTTATGTTATGTTATGTTATGTTATGTTATGTTATGTTATGTTATGTTATGGCTAGGTTAGGTTAGTTTATTTTAGGCTAGGTTAGGTTAGTTTAGGTTAGGTTAGGTTAGGTTATGCTAGGTTAGGTTAGGTTAGGTTAGGTTAGGTTAGGTTAGGTTAGGTTAGGTTAGGTTAGGTTAGGTTAGGTTAGGTTAGGTTAGGTTAGGTTAGGTTAGGTTAGGTTAGGTTGTGTTGTGTTATGTTATGTTATATTATATTATGCATATATATATATATATATATATATATATATGTATATATATATGTATATATATATATATATACATAAAGGTCAATATCAAGAACAACAAAACTGAGACTGTACAACTCAATAGTGAGACCAGTCATACTGTACGGCTGCGAAACATGTGTCCTTACAAAAGCTATGGGGAAGAAGTTTGAAGTTCTTGAAAATAAAATTTTACGGAGAATTTTAGGACCCGTGTATGACAACCAAATGCAGGAATGGAGGATAAGACACAACTGGGAAATTCAAGAACAAACAAAACAACCCCATATTAAAAATGTAATAAGATTAAAAAGATTGAAATGGGCAGGACATGTCACAAGGTTGCAAGAAGATAGATGGCCAAAGAAAGTGCTCAATAGTGGAGTACGTGGAAGACGACCACTTGGTCGACCTAGAAAAGACTGGAGGAGATGTGTTGAAGATGTGCAGATATGTAGAATAGAACCAAAAGAATGGAAGGAGGTGGCACAGGACAGAAAGACATGGCGAGACGCTTCGAAAGCGGTTATAGATCACCAAGTGGCCCGAAGACCAGCGGAGTAAGAGTAAGAGTACTCGTATATATATATATATATATATATATATATATATATATATATATATATATATATATATATATATATATATATATATATATATATATATATATATATATATTATATATATATTATATATACATATATATATATATATTATATATAATATATATATATTTATATACACATACATATATATACATATATATATATATATATATATATATATATATATATATATTTGTACAACACTGAATGGGTCCCAGTGATTAGAGATACATTTTAACAACCACAGTGCACATTAATTCTAAGCCATCAAAGACCAGCATGTTGAAATTGAAATGTAGTACTGCCCAGGACTCGAACACGGCATCCTCATGACAAGTGCGGCAGTGACTTAACAACTAGGCTATCAAGAGAGATATAAGTTCAGCGCATTTTTTCCTATATATCTGTATGCTCGAATTACATACACATATATGAAATTTTGCGTTCATTTCATCTCCACTATGATAGTACAATTGGAAGTATACAAACGCGGGAAAGTATTTGTACAACACTGAATGGGTCCCAGTGATTAAATATACATTTTAACAACCACAATGCACTTTAATTCTAAGCCATAAAAGACCAGCATGCTGAAATTGAAATGTGGTACTGGCCAGGACTCGAACACGGCACCCTCATGACAAGTGCGGCAGTGACTTACCAACTAGGCTATCAACAGAGATATAAGTCTAGCGCATTTTTTCTTATATATTTGTATGCTCGAGTTACATACACATATATGAAATTTTGCGTTCAACTCATCTCCACTATGATAGTACAATTGGAAGTATGCGAACGTGGGAAAGTATTTGTACAACACTGAATGGGTCCCAGTGATTAGAGATACATTTTAACAACCACAATGCACTTTAATTCTAAGCCATCAAAGACCAGCATGCTGAAATTGAAATGTGGTACTGCCCAGGACTCGAACCCGGCATCCTCATAACAAGTGCGGCAGTGACTTACCAACTAGGCTATCAAGAGAGATATAAGTTTAGCGCATTTTTTACTTCCAATTGTACCATCATAGTTGAGATGGGTTGAACGCAACATTTCATATATGTGTATGAAGTACTTTCTATATAAGGCACTTTGACTTATACCTCGTCTGATACCAGGCTATTTCATCAAACTAAAAACGGTCAAATCTTGTATTGAGTAACTCATTCCTTAAGAAATAAAATTTGTAGTAGAGTACTGAAGACCGTAAGGTGGTTAAATTTTGAAAAAAGTTGCACACTTACTACGTTGTCATTTGTCCCTCACTTAACCTGTCCCTTAGAACCACCTGTGCGCTGACCTCGGAGACTACGGAGGCTTCTACGAGGCTCTGAAAGCAGTGTATGGCCCCACCCACCAGGATCAGAGTCCCCTACGTAGTTCGGATGGACAGGACCTCCTCACCGATAAGACCTCCATCCTTACTCGCTGGTCCGAGCACTTCCAAACCCTCTTCAGTGCAGACCACACCGTCCAGGACACTCATTCAGCGCGTTCCTCAATTTCCATCCAAAGAGGAGCTTGACGTACCACCCACCCTAGAGGAGACAACTAAAACCATAAATAATTAAAGAGTTGCAAACAACAGAAGTTGAAGGGCATCTTACCAGAAATTTGGAAGCATGGAGGCCCGACGCTCCATGACAAGTTCCACAAACTTCTTGCCAGCTGCTGGAAACAGGGCAAACTGCCACAAGACCTTCGCGACACTGTCATCATAACCCTGTACAAGAACAAGGGCAAAAAGTCTTACTGCTCCAACTACCTGGGAATTATCATACTCTCAATCGCTGGCAAAGTACTTGCCAGAATTTTCCTCAACAGGCACGTACCATCCATTGCCGAAGAAAACCTCCCCTAGAGCCAGTGTGGTTTCAGAGCCAACAGAGGTACGACGGACATGGTGTTCGTTCTCCACCAACACCAGAAGTGCCGTGAACAAAACAAAGGACTCTATATTACTTTTGTCGACCTTACAAAAGCATTCGACACAGTGAGTAGGACAGGATTGTGCCTCATTCTGGAACGCCTTGTTTGTCCCCCCCCCCCAAATTTTACAGATGGTGATCCAGCTGCATGAAAATCTACGCGGCCAGGTAAGACTAAACGGGGACCTATCGGAACCCT
>NC_134802.1:18576359-18578859 GCF_046742065.1 Oratosquilla oratoria | reverse complement strand
CCCAACTTGCTCACTTTCAGTCTCTCAGCCTTATTCCCATTATTGATCTCTCCATTCTCCTCTGTGCAGTCCTTAGCTTTATCTCCATCGCCTTCGTCAGTTCCTAAGTCTCACGCCTTAGATCATTGCTGGAAGAATGCACTGATTGTAAAATGTACTTTCAAATGTAAAGGTAAAATGCTTCTCAGTATTTTATTATACGTACCAAACACTTTCTAACCTATTGTAATACGTCTTTTTATTTCATTATCATGATCTTTCGTCACTTTTACCATCTGGTCTAAATAATTATAATCTGCAACTTCTTCAAGACTCTCATCATCGGTTATATATAATCTCTTTACTTTGAACTTTCGTGTTGAACATTACTTTGGTTTTACTCTTATACATTTCTAAACCTACTTTGATTTGTGATGGTTAAAAAATGGAGAAAAGTGGGAGATAAGCCAGTTGTTGTTTGCAGACGACACTGCGCTTGTAGCAGGATTAGAGAAGGGGTTAAGGAAGTTAGTGACAGAGTTTGGGAAGGTGTGCGAAAGAGGGAAGTTGAAGAAAGGGGATTGTTTTAGATACTTCGGGGTGAATGTGGTGGGAAAGGGTGAATGGAGGTGGAGGTAGAATGTAGATTGAGAGAAGCTAGTAAATGCCTTGGGGGATTAAAAAGTGTTTTGAGAAATAGACATTTGAGAATGGATGCTTAGAGGAGATTGTATGAAGGAGTGATTATGCCGACAGCACTGTATGAGGGCAAAAACTTGGAACATAAGAGAGGAAGAGAAAAGTAGTTTGAATGTGCTTGAGATGAGGCGCCTGAGAAGTATGACAGGGGTTACAGGGTGAATAGAGTGAGAAATGAGGAGGTGAGGAGGAGAAAGGTGATGGAAAGGGAATTATGAGATTGGGTTGATGAAAGAGTATTTGGATGGTTTGGACACATGGAAAGAATGAGTGGAGAAAGATTAGTAAAAGAGGTGTGGAAGACAGAATTGGAGTGAAGATGAGGGGTCGACCTAGGAAAAGATTGATTGATGAGGTTAAAGTGCCGTTGGAAAGGAGGGGAGTGTCTGTTGAGGAAGGACGGGAAAGGACAGAAGGTAGGGATGAATGGAAAATGGTTGTGCATGGATAATGCTGTGATGCATGAGGTGGAGTGGGTGGGGGATATATATTGGAAGGAGTCAATTTTGAATACAGGTTCTGTTGAAGTCTACAGCAGTAGTAGCATTGTTCAACTTCTAAGAAGTACTCTCGATATTTCTAATTAGAGAGCGGAGGTTGGAGGTCAGGGTATTGATAGAATCTCCAAGGTACATGTTGTTTACTCTAGACGTCTTTCGACCCAATCAGAGGTCATCTTCAGAAGTTACAATACACACAATGGTATAAGATACAAGAATGACATATCAGGTGTGGCGGGGGAGATTTTGTACCCGCTAAGAAACACTGGGACAGGAAGTCATATGAGGTGTGGCGGGGGAAATTTTGTACCGGCGAAGAAACCCTGGGGCAGGAAGTCGACGTAGCTACCCACAGAGCGCCAACGGGTTCCCCGTAGGTTGCTGGTAAGGTTTCCTCATTGATGGGAGTGAAACTTCAGGTTGTAGCTGGATATTGATGGCGGGTTTATCCAGACGAATAAAAATTGATTCTGCCATCCTTAATCTCCTGTCTTGTTCTCGATACAGTATCGTTATTTGTGTTTCTAGTTGTTGCCTGGTGAGGGAGTGTCCATATGTATTATTGGTGTGACGGATTATGGCCCCGTCCTGCAAATGTGCCGTTATCCTTTTTGACAAGGTGGTAGTAGTTAAACCTATATACCGTGAATTGAAGCGACTGCAGTCACCAAAGTTGCAATGGAATTGGTATATGAGATTCACATATTGTAAAGACCTTGTCTGTGGGAGGCAACTATTTTTCATGATGAGACTTGATGTTCTTTTTGTTTTGTAAAAGATTATGAGCTTCAAGATGGCGTTGGCGTCTGTAGAGATCACATGTGTGCTGATGATCTTTTTTATAGCTTTTTCGTCTTCTTTGTATGAGGAAGACATGAAGTTCTTATAGAAGAGGGAAATGTGACAAGTTTTTTCTGTTGGTGAGGGGGCTTGTGTCATGAAACTGTCTTGATGTCGCTTTATTGTCTCATCAACTAATTGTTTTGGGTAACCGTTATTGGCAAGGAGTTGTGAGACTCTGTAATTCAGCATGGGCGATAGCCTAAGTTGAAGAATGTGTAAGGGCTCTCTTAACGAAGGAATTTACCACACTCCTGCGGTATTTCTCTGGACACTCACTAGCACCGTTGAGACAAAAACCCAGGTTTGTAGACTTAACATATACTTCGGTGGAGAAAGAGTGGAGGCCTCAGTGAACTAAAACGTCCAAAAAGGGGAGTTTATAGTTGGCTTCAAGTTCATGGGTGAAGTCAAGAGAGGAATAACGTTTAAAGGTGCTCACAATTTGTAAAATGTTGTTTTTATTTTCCGCACTGATGAAA
>NC_134802.1:18568859-18571359 GCF_046742065.1 Oratosquilla oratoria | reverse complement strand
GGATCTATAATGTTCAAAATACATTTAACTATATGCTACAATATTTCCTATCTACGGAAATTTACTTTTGCAAAAAGTATTTTGCACATCTTTGGTTAAGAAATAATTACTCAAATCAATCGTCAATCACACATCGTATATTGCGTATCGTAAATCGAAATAGTAAATGACAAATAACAAGTGGTAAGTGTTAAGTGGAAAATGGCAAATGAGAAATTACAAATTATAAATTACAAAATATGAACAACAAATAACAAATACCAAGTACAAATAGCCAATTTCGAGTCACATATTGAAAATCGCGTATCGTCACTCGCAATTAACGTATCATAAATAAAGATTCGCAAAAAAACATTTAGATTATCATAAACAGCAAATCACGCGCAGCGAACGGCATCTCGCAAATTGTGAATTATAAATAAACAATCATAAGTTGCAAGCTACTCATAAGTCATGAGTTATGAGTCATGATTGGATTAGTAACAGAAAACAGCGGGTCACCATAAATGGAATAAAATCTAGGTGGGGCAATGTTACTAGCGGGGTCCCCCAGGGCTCGGTTTTGGGTCCCTTATTGTTCATTATGTATATAAACGACTTAGACGATGGGTTAAATAGTGATGTTAGTAAGTTTGCGGACGACACTAAAATAGGACGCCTAATTAGGTCAGGAGAAGACGCCCAGATTCTGCAGGATGATCTTAATAAACTGTTAACATGGTCGGTGAAATGGCAAATGAACTTCAATATCTCTAAGTGTAGCGTGTTAAACGTAGGGCTACACAACCCCGAAAATAGATACAACTTAGATGACACGTTTTTAGAAAAATCTCAGTGCGAGAGGGACTTGGGAGTTCTGGTGAGTCCGGACCTTTAAAACCAGGAAGCAGTGCATTAGCGCCAGAAATAAAGCAAACAGAGCATTAGGCTTCATTGCTAGGACGGTAACGAATAGAAGTGCAGAAGTAATTATTAAACTCTATCTAGCGATAGTTAGACCCATCCTTGACTATGCGGTACAGTTTTGGTCTCCGTCCTACAGAATGGACATAAATTCACTAGAATCAGTACAGAGAAGAATGAACAAAATGATACAAGGACTCGGAAATTTGCCTTACGAAGAGAGGCTTAGGCACCTAAACTTACACTCTCTGGAAAGACGCAGAGTGCGGGGTGATCTAATAGAAGTGTTCAAGTGGATCAAAGGCTATAACAAGGGTGATGCAAACAAGGTCATCATAATAAAACAACAGGGCAGGACTCGCAGTAATGGGTATAAACTGGACAAATTTAGATTTAAGAAGGAAATAGGCAAGAATTGGTTTACAAATAGGGTGGTCGATGAATGGAATAAACTTAGTAACCACGTAGTAAGCGCTGAAACTATCAGTTGTTTTAAAAAACGATTAGACAACTTTATGGATGGGGACGACAGGTGGTGATGGATACGGAGCTGCCTAGTGTAGGCCTTATGGTCTTTTGCAGTCTCCTTTATTTCTTATGTTCTTATATTCTTATGAGTCGTGAATCATGAATCATAAGTCATGAGTTATGAGTCATGAGTCGTGAATCATGAATCATAAGTCATGAGTTATGAGTCATGAGTCGTGAATCATGAATCATGAGTCATAAGTTATGAGTCATGAGTTATACACCGTACATCATAAGTCACAAATCATGAAATATTATCTAACTTTTAGGTAGGCATAAGATAACACAATATATGTCACAGGTAAACTAAATATGAAGCCAAAGAACAGGAAATTTTGTATTATCACAAACAAGGAACACAAACAAATGCAAAGTAAGGTATCGCCTCATTTAAGATATCAAATAGATTAATTACTGAGACCGTATCAGTAACCTGAACATGTTTCCCTTTGCAAAATAGAAGCCTTTTGATTATATTCAACCATTTTTTTTAGAAATTCAGTCCTTGGGTGTTGAACCAGTTGCCTCTTGAGTGATTTGTGATGTTAGACGGGATTTATAAGGATGATATGTAAGTGTGTAGTGTGTTCTATTTTGTTTTTATGTTCGATAACATTGCCTAGTGTTAGGCAGACGTAAAATTCGCAAATCAATCACAATGAAAAATATCTGGATCGGTTTAACATTTGTTTATGTTTATAATTTGAACGTGTGTACGTTCGCAAGTCTATATGACGTTTGTGGTTCGCAGGTACGATTCCGAATCGATCTATCTGTCAGACTAAACGATCTTTCAATTATGTTTCTGCGGGTCTATGGCATGTATATGCATCATTATTGTCACCTCTGTTACAGCGCCGCCACCACCATTTGCACCAGTCGCACCGAGTGCAACCACGTCTGTTCCACATGCCCCCGCTGGAGCTGAGGATGATGGGGAGAGGAACGGTCTTAGAAGGTTTCATTTGATCATATTTGAAAGCTTAGATAACTTAACGCCTTTAGTTACGTCATAGAATTTGTAAGTTTTGTTTTTGTAGACATATACATACATACAAACATATGCACA
>NC_134802.1:18548859-18553859 GCF_046742065.1 Oratosquilla oratoria | reverse complement strand
GGGGAAACAAGGAAGACCCAACAAATTAGAGACCGGTCTTCCTTGTAAGCATGGTAGCCAAGATTTATTTTCTGGAGGAGAAAAGTATACTAAATCCGAGAGACAGAGAATATCATGTGCCTTGAGTTTGATCTGTTTCTACTCAAGGCTAATTGATATAGTACAAGAAGTTATTAAGAAAACTGGAAACCACAGGAGTGATCCAAGGTAAACTACTGAAATGAATGGAGGTTTCCTTGCATGGAAGGAAAATGAGGGTAGTGCTCAGAGATAAGAGTTTTACTTGGGAAGAGGTGATTAGTGGAGTTCCACAGGGATAAGTATTGGCTCCGATAATGTTTGCTATTTATGTAGATGACATGGATGAAGGTGTGGAATGCTAAATGAGCTTCTTTGCAGATGACACAAAATTGCTGAGTAAAATGAGTACTGAAACGGATTGTGAGTCACTACAGAGGGATCTGAACATGGTTTGGGAATGGAGTCAGAAGTGGGAAGTGGACTTCAATATCAAGAAATGTAGCATAATGGAATTTGGAAAAGTAAAAAAAAAAAAAAAAATCAGGACAATATAAAATCGGTAAAAATGCAATAAAGAAAGCGAAATCTGAAAAAAGATTTGGGAGTGATCATCACAAAGGACATGTCCCCTGATAAACAAATAAACAAAATTGTCAGGGAAACCTACAGTTTACTAAGATCAATAAAGGTGGCTTTTACATACTTGGGCGAAAAAATGGTGAAGAAAATACTACTCACACCCATAAGGTCAAGACGCACGACACTACGGTCACCCAGTATTAAAAAGAATATAAGGAAAATTGTAAGAATCCAAAAAGCAAATACGAAGATAGCCCCAACATTTTCAAACTGTTATACGAGGAGAGATTGTCAAAACTGGAATTACTGACTCTGGAACAAAAAAGAGGAAGAGGTGACTTGTTGACCATCTATAGAATCATGAGAGGCATATAAGTCCTTGATAGAGAAGACTTACAAAGTTGGGATAAGATAAATACAAGGGGACATGAAAGGAAGCTAAAAAAGAACAGTTATTGAAGAGACCTGAAAAAGAACAGCTTTTCACACAGATTAGTGGGTATATGGAACAAACTGGACGAAACAATAGTGTGTGAAAAAAACCTACACGATTTTAAGAGCAAATTAGATACAGCGAGATATAGAGACGGGACATTATGAGCGTAGCCCCTTCCCGTAAGATACAACTAGGTAAATTCAATTAGGTAAATACACACACACACACACACACACACACACACACACACACACACACACACACACACACACACACACACACACACACACACACACACACACAAACAAATAAACAAACAGACAAGATAGCCAAGTAACAAACACCACCCACAAGCAAAATTAGTCATTACAAAAGAAAAACGAAAAGAACAAGACGAACAAGGCAGCATATGTAAACCTTACGTAGCACTAGGCAACAGAAACCCAGTCCAGCCCAGCCACATCAACACACAAACACCCGTGTTTCCATATCTCCAATTCCACATGAAATAACCTGGAGCCCATGGGCTTGGCGCGCACGTTTCCCGGGCTCCTAATTCTGCCCAGTTCTCCCCCCACCCCCACCCCGGCCTCCGGTGCATGGCCACCATTACCACAATGTCCTGCCGTCGTCCGCAGACCCCCACACTTGAGCGCAGGCGGCTCCCTAATCCATAGCGTTTGTGTTCACGGCTGGTTCACTTCCTTTTAAGATACACAAATGAAAATATGCCCCGCGCATGTATGCGGTTATAGACTTTATGACAGGCGGCGACAGAACGCCTGGACGGTAATGGGCCGAGTGTTGGCGAGTATACCGTGTTGGGAACGAGACGGGGTAGGAAACGTGGTCCAGTTTTGAGCTTTCGTAGGGCACAAGGTGGTGACGTGTCGTGGGCTGGCTGGTTGATATGGTACGGGACAAAAATAAGGTGAAGATATTGACCTCTATCCGGTTCTCCCATGAGAGCTAATCATTCTATCTATCCCTAATAAGTTTTAGGTAGGTCCTGCAGAAAAAAAATCGACATATTTCTTTTTGCACAATGTAGGTTATCTCCCAACCCCTTGGCCGAATAAAAATTTCCATCATCTGTGATTGCTAAACACACCAGCAAATATTCATTTGTTTATAATCCTGTGCCACATTTGCTTCATGCTTCCATCCTCACCTATGTCCATCTAAGCATGTAGATATTTCTAACCCATCTTTCTATATTTGTCCCTATTTTTCTTCCACCTACATCAATCTAAGTATCATGTGATAACTGATGTACCTTCCTTTATATCCCTCAAACCTAATCACCTCCCTCTTGTTACTACAGTGTAGTTATTGCAGGATACTCGAGCTCAAAGCCACACGATTAATTGCAGCACCTCTTTCGAATCAATCGTCTATGCCGCCATCGACACCACTTCTGTCACCACTGCGATACGGGCAAACATACTGCAACACAATGGCCGACATTTCCTGAAATTGCTCAAGCCTTCCAGTCCTTTGCCTATGTCCTATTGCACATGCTGTAATACATAAAGTAAGGGGGGGAGGGAAAGGAAGGGGAGGAGGGGGAAAAGAGAAAGGGAGAAATTGAGGGGGGGAAGGGGAGGCAGGTAAACGCTTCAGAAAGGGGAAATGCATAAGGTAGTAGGAGGGAGAAGAGGAGGCGGAAAAAAAGGAGGAAGGGGAAAAGGGGAGAAAGAGAAGGGGGATTTTGAGGGAGGAAGGGGGGTGACAAATGGAACATCGAAGAAAGGGGAAATGAACAGATGGGGGAAGAAACAGAATAAAGAGGAAGGGAAGCAGAGTAAAAAGAGATATAAGGTAGCAGAACAAATGAGCATAGAGGAGTCGAAAGGTTTTAATATAAAAGGGGAGGCTTTAGAGGTGGGAAAACGAATGCCTACGGGAGGGTGGGGGAGAGGGTAGGGAAGGAACGGGGAAGTGGATGGAGAAGCAATGTCAAGGCCATATGATGAAGCCTGAAAAGTGAGGAAGCAAAAATCCCGCCATTGTCTTCGTTGCTGCTAAACCCCGACCTCATATTGTTGTCACCTTCTCTCCCCTCCCTTCCTCCCCTCCTCTTCCCATCTTCCCCTCACTTTCTCCAACAGTTGTGGCCGTATTCCTTTTGGTATTCCTCTCCTTGGTGCCAGTACAACCACTCTTGTGCTTTGTTTCCATCCTCTAATGTTACTTCTACTTCTCGTCTACATATTCGATGCTCTCATCACTAGTTTCTGATCCCCCGACTATAGATCTTTGTCCTCAAACTTCATATTTGTAAATCTATTTTTTTTCGTACGCGGTACAGCTCTACCACCACTTTCAATTTTTTTTTTGCAGTAGTTTGTGACCTTCATTCTTCAAACTGAGTTGTGGTCAGCTCCTGTAATAAATGTAATAATACTCCCTCTCATTCATCCAATTCCTCTGTTACTCCTTTTCTACCACCCGTTATTTTGACATTAATGGACAACGCTTCTATTCTCGGTAAAGGAGAAATTAAAACAGGGCACCAGGAAGCAGAATGCAGAGATGGATTAATTTATGTGATCAGCAATTTTTCTTGAGTGGATACACTCCCCGTTCATAGTCTTGCCACCTATTTTGATGCAAATAACCATCCTCCCTAATATATACATATATATATATATATATATATATATATATATATATATATATATATATATACATATATATGTATATGTATATGTTATATATATATGCATATATATTTATTTATATATATATATATATATATATATATATGTATACATATATACATATATATACATATATATATTTATATATACATGTATATATATATATATGTATATATATATACACAACATACATATATATACATACATACATACATATATATATATATATATATATGTATATATATACATATATATATATATGTATGTATATGTATATACATATACATGTATACATATATATATATATATACATATATGTATATATATATATGTGTGTGTGTGTGTGTGTGTGTGTGTGTGTGTGTGTGTGTGTGTGCGTGCGTGCGTGCGTGCGTGTGTGCGTGTGTGCGTGTGTGCGTGCGTGTGTATTCACTTGGTCTTTGGATCACGTGTTGGACTCGTGATCGACAGCTATTTCCCTCCTGGAAGAGAGCTCAGAGCTCGTAGGTCCGATCTATGGGTAATGCTATGACCTTGCACACACACACACCCCCAACTCCCCGCCCACGAGAGTTGGAGTAACACCCCTCAGCGCTGCGATACTGATATATTTCAGCCCCGGGCGAGGATCGAACCCGGACCTCCGTAGTGGCAGGCCAGAGCTCTAACCACAGCGCCATGAGAGGTGTGTGTGTGTGTGTGTGTGTGTGTGTGTGTGTGTGTGTGTGTGTGTGTGTGTGTGTGTGTGTGTGTGTGTGTGTGTGTGTGTGGTCTCAAGTAGTTATTCTGTCTGCCTCCAGATGATTGTGTTCGGCTGAGATAAAACCCCTTTCGGAGCGTAAAGGCTAGCGAACCGTACTCAGTTGTACATCCGTCCAACTTCGTTACGCTTTCTTTTTCTGACACAATTTTTTCCAAAGCCCTTATTAGTCCCTTTCGCATCATATAGCACTTTGCTTTTTACTCTGCCTGCCGACAGGCTATTTCATTCATTTCCCTCCGCATCTGGTCCCTGCTCCGGGTCACACTCGCTTCCCGTCTACTTTACAGGACCTACATCAACTCCTCTTTCCAGATCGCTCTCCACTCTTGCATCTGCTTTCCAGGACCTACACCTGTCCTTCCTCTTTCCATGTCTTACTTTTCTTTCGTATCTGCTCTTCAGGACCTACGTCCGCTTCTCCTCTTTCCAGGTCTTTCTCTCCGAACTGCTCTTCTTCTGGCGAGCCTCTGTTTCTTCTTCTTCCTCCTCCTTTCCCCTTCCACCCGATTTTCCTTTTTTGTTTTTTCATTACTGTAAA
>NC_134802.1:18538859-18543859 GCF_046742065.1 Oratosquilla oratoria | reverse complement strand
TCCCAGGTCGTACTCGAGAACTGCTTTTAAGTCGCACTCGAGCTGCTCCTTCATCGTCCTTCCACCATCTTCGTTAATGATTATGGACCCATTGTCACTAACTTTATTATCAGTGTTAATGAAGGAGTAAGAGGAGGGCATAAGAGTGTAGTAGTGCTGGAGATTACGAGGCGGATGATGGTAATACTTGGAGTGAGGAGGAAAAGGAAAAGGAGGAGGAGGTGGAGGAGTACTAAATGGAGAAGAAGAAAAGCGGGAGGAGGAGGAAGAGGAGAGAGTAGGGAGAGGAAGAACAATGAAGAGGAGGTTAGAAAGAGATGAACGAGATGGAGGGAAATAGTAAGTGAACATATTTTGTTCATTTATATAATATGTATGACAACAAGAACAGTTCTCGGGGAGCAAAAGAAAGTTGAACGGATTTTAGAACACGAAAAATAGAAAGGGACGAGAAGAAAAGGTGGAATGTCAAAAGGGAGTAGATGATAAGATATCATATTGTAGTTGTATGGTTTGGCTACACAATGGGTGAGCGTGTGAAGTTAAAGTCATGGTTAGACTTTGTATTTTATTTAAACAGGAACTTCAGTTATTTACAGTTTGGGCTATAATCTCCCCTACCGAGTCTAAGGGAGAGTGTCTCCCTTAGTCTCCTATGTATCTGGCGCCGCAGGCGCCACACATATAGGAAAAATATGCCTATATAATCATATTTGGTATAGGTTGTCAAATACATCTTATATTTGGCATTTATAAAAGAGTATATGTGTGTTAGTTGCATTGCAATGGATGGCTATCATTCGTGGATGTGCCTTGACATGATGTATGTATTGGGGTTACAATAATGTAGCTCGGTAGGTATAAAGAAAAGATTAATGAACTGTCTGGTGACACTATGTACTTGTTGGGCTATGGCGTGATGGACATTGTTGTGATGCATTGCATTGTTTGAGTCATATGTTCATGATTAGGAAATTTGAATGTTAGCAAGATTGGAGGTACCTTTTTGTATGCATATGGATTACGTGTCAGGTATGTGATATATATATATATATATATATATATTATATATATATATGTATATATATATATATATATATATATATATATATATATATATATATATATATTCACGAAGAACCCACAGTCGGAATAAAAAGGAAACTTTAGAAGAATGTGTAACTTCTATATTTCGGCTAATAACTATAGCCCTCTTCAGGAAAGTACAGATTATAAGAATTTGCAGGGATATAAGTACAAAGAGATATGTGAAGAAGGGGAACACGCATAGTTAAAAACAGGATGACCCGTCTCGCAGGGCGGAGTCAGAGGTGAGGGGAAGAAGGGTGGAGGTGTGAGGTCATGGGAAAGGGCGGGAAAAGTCAGGAGGGTGATAATTCTTCACCAAGCGGCTCACAGCTAGCCGTGAAATAATGTCCGGGGACCATTGACCTTTGGAGATGTTCAAGTTCGGACATTCTTCGATTAAGGCTGATTCAACAATTTTTCTTCTAAAACTACAGTTGGACTTGAACAGAATTTTGGCCTTGTCCCAGTCAAGACTGTGATTTTTGGCACTGACGTGTTGGAACACCGCGGAATTTTCTTGGGCATACCTGATGGATCTTTTGTGCTCCATTAACCTGGTGTTAAGATCCCTTCCGGTTTGACCAAGGTACATCAAATCACAATCTTTACAAGGAAGGCTATACACTCCTGGGGACTCATTTCCCTTCAACCTTTGATGAACATTAACAATTTGTTTGTGAACCGTGTTGGGATAATGATAGGCAACTGTGAGACGCTTGTTGGGAATTAATTTAAAAGAAGAACTGATGGAGTTCCCTAAAGGTAGGACTATTCTCTTGTTTCTCTGTCTCTTTTCTGTGAGATTTCCAATTTTCATGTATGAACATATAGATGTTAGTATGTGTGTATATGATATCAGTTCTTTTTTTCTATTTTACATAATGTTCCGTGAGAAATATCTAACATCTATCCTAGTGTTGGATAAAATTGATTGACTTTTTTGTTATCATATATCTGTATTGATTAATTGGTGGGACACAAGCTTATTTATTTATTCATTTATTTATTTATTCATTTACTTACTCATTTATTTATTTATCTATTTATCTAATTATCTATTTATTTATTTATTTATTTATCTATCTATTTATTTGTTTATTTATTTATCTATTCATTATTTTGTTTCTCGATTTTATGAATTAATGTTGCTTATATTTGTTTCATGGGTGTTATGTCGAGGTTTGTGAATGATTATTGGCTGTATTTTTTTCAGTAAAGTAATCTGCTGTTCCTATCATTACTCCTGTATATATTGGATTTGGTGTATGGGCTCTGATTATTGTTTATGGTATAAAACACTTACTGGTTACCTTTGTGTGGATTTTTTTATCTTTTTTATCTTGAGGATGTCTCTTTCTTGAATTTTGTGTGAGATATGTATGTTGGTTGGGTTTGTCAATGTAGGTTATGTTTGTCAGTTATATTGTCTCAGAGTTGAATTGGTAAGGTGAGAATATTCTATATATCCAGGTGAAATGCATGGAAGTTTGTGCAATCTAAATTTGAGTTTAGACTAATGTAGATTGGAGCTGGTTCCATTATATTTGCAATTCATGGAGTTAGTATAGTTTTGAGTTTGATATTACCAAAATGTGGTTGTTCACTTAACGTTATATATATATATGTGTATACATATATATATGTATATACATATACATATATATATATATATATATATATATATATATATATATACATATATATATATATATATATATATATATATATATATATATATATATATATATATATCTTGTGAATGGGTGCATTATTCCTGGGTCGTCTCGATCTGAAGAAAGGTAGAGAAGATTTTTCTAGATGGACTAGGTTTGGTATATAAGCGATTGCTAATACCACGTTAACCTTTTGAAAACCATGACGTTTTGCGTCTTGTGGGTGGAATATTTAGTGAAAATGCATGGTTTCAGTTTTATGTTTTTTTTTTTCATTGGGTATTTGTAATTTATTTTATCATGTGTTGGTTTTTGGTGGCTGGCTGTGAGTCTGATTGGGGTGGGTGGCTTTAGGGTGTGAATAGAATTTACCGAATTGTGCATCGTACGGCGATCTCTCTTCAGACGGTGGTCTCTTTTCTTCGGATTAGTAGTAAACTGCCACCAGGTGGTTGAAATCGAACATCTTTCGATTTCACCACGACTCTCTTCAAGATGGCTTCAACTGCAGGTTACACCTGTGGCAGTCGGCAGACTTGGTCAGGCAATGACAGCAGTTGAGCTGGTGGGCAGGTGAGCTGGCAGATGGTAAACCTAGTAGATGAACTAGCAAGCAACGACGGCAGTCGAGCCGGTGGACAGGCGAGCTGGCAGACGACAGACGTGGCAGGCGTGGCTAGTCGTGGAGGAGCGGGTTATCTTCGTAGGTGTGAGGAGGATCTGGCTGCCGGCGGACGATCTAGCAGTCAGCAGACCTGGCAAGCGACAACTGTTTTAGTCGGATACCGACGGGGTCGAGGGGTAGCGGGCTGCCACCACCGCTACACATCACTATGTATCCTTTTGGTTTGGCTACACAATGGGTAAGCGTGCGAAGTTAAAGTCTTGGTTAGACTTTGTATTTTATTTAAACAGGTACTTCCGTTATTTACAATTTGAAAGATAGTCTCCCAAAAGGAGAATGTCTCCCCCACCGAGTCTAAGGGAGAGTGTCTCCCCTAGTCTCTTCTGTCTTTGGCGACGAGGTCGCCGCATATATAGGAAAAATATTTCTATCTAAGCATGTTTGATTTAGGTTGTCAGATACATCATATATTTGGCATTTATAAAATAATATATGTGTGTTAGTTGCATTTCAATGGATGGCTATCATACGTGGATGTGCCTTGACATGATGTATGTATGGAGTTACAATAATGTAGCTTGGTAAGCGTAAGGAAAAGGTTAATGAACTGTCTGGTGACACTATGTACTTGTTGGGCTGTGACATGATGTACATTGTTGTGATGTGTTGCATTTACTTTTTAAATCAGATGTTTATGATTAGGACATGTGGAAGTTAGCAAGATTGGAGGCATTGCCAAACACTACTGGCTATCGGGTACCTTCTTGTATGCATATGAATCATGTGTCAGGCATATGGTATATATAATGGGAGGATACAATATGAAATTTATCGGGAATACTTCCAGTCAGACAGACAACAACAATATCAAGGTAAATAATAAGCAATGGAAATTGGAAAATAAGAGAATATAAAAAAGAAAGAAAGAAAAGGAGAAATGGAGAGGAGAAAAGAAAAGGCAAAGGAAGTAGAAAAGTAAAATGAGAAGGAAGAAAAAAAACGGAAGATTAAAAGGAAAAAGAATAAAGAAATGCTGGAGGAAAAGAAAAGGAAAGGGATAAAGACAAAATGAAAAATGGAAAAGAAAAGAAAAAAGGAAAAGAAAAGGAAAAACAAGGGGAAAAAAGGGAAAAGAGGGGATGGAGACGGAGAGGGAAAAGACGGAGAAGGAAAAGGAGAAAGGAAAGGAAAATGGAAATGGAAATAGGGAAAAGTGTGGATAGGGAAAATGACGCAAAGAGAAAACGACAGAAAATTAAAAGACGAGAAGAGAGAGAGATAGGAGCCAAAACAATAACGACAACGAGCGTAGAATTTCCTCTGCCGTGTTAAACAGAAGCCTTGGTCAGAAAGCAAAGTTGCACTAATTCTGTGTTCTTGTATTCAGAGAAATAAAAAAAGGAAGGCGTTGAAGAGATCTACTCATTATGTTCGTCGGAACACTGGTAATGCTGAATTCGTGCTCTTTCAGCAAAATAAACATTGTTGGACACTCTAATATAAGTTTATTTTGTTAAGGACAGAAACGATTCAAAGGCTTTCGATGTACATGTGTGCGTGTTCATGTGTATGTGCTTGCACATGTGTGTTCGAGTTTGCGCACGTTGGTATAT
>NC_134802.1:18521359-18533859 GCF_046742065.1 Oratosquilla oratoria | reverse complement strand
ACCCGCGCGCCCCCCCAATACCGCCGCCCGCACGCCCGAGCCACCTATCCAACTCCCCCCACCCCACACCGACAACCCTCCCGAACTCTCGTCCGCCATCGCCGCCGCCACAGTCGTCGTCGTCGTCGTCATCGTTGTCGTCGTCGTTGTTATTATAATCGTAGCCACTATTGCCATCGACGTCGTCGTCTTTATTGTATTTTTCGTAGTCGTTGCCGTAGTCTTCTCTAATAATAGACTCAAGCAGTTGAGCTTGAGTGGTTTTACTCATGCTTTTAGTATGGTTCTTGTCCCTGATGTTGCGTTTTATCTTTCACAAGGGAAATGCTACTGTTAGAACGGTAGTCATGGAACTTATGCTTTGCTACTGAAAGGGGATAACGATAGAATATATTATGCTTACCTTGTATTGGAAGAACATACTTGGAATTATGGTTTGCTTTTGACAGAGATGATGGTAGAGTGCCGTAGTGAGCAAGGTGTGTGTGTGTGTGGAGGGGAGGAGGATAAGGCACCAGATGTGGCATCTGTTGTCAAATCGGTATAATGACACTGTGGTGGCAGGGTTCAAATTTAGTGCTCACTTTATATTTAAAATGGTGTTGTAGAGATGGTGCTCTGGTACTGAATACGACATGGGGTTTATGATATTGGTGATAGGGCCACGGTTATTTATGGTGTAATTGGGATTGCTTCACTGCCAAGCTCGGAAAACGATGTTCAGTTTTCATAGATTATTAAGATCTGATGGTACTTGAACTATGTTAGCGTTTATAATATAGCGTCTTGATGCATTTGTTTCTGACCCGAACAGTGGGTGGAGTCCAGGAATGAACCTACATCCACAAAAAGCTGTGATAGAAGGGACAACAGATGTGTGTTGGATGGGTGTGGGTTTGGTGAAGGGCTGGTATATGTCTTGAATTGACCACCCTCTTACAAGGACGAAAGAGCCTTTTGGTATATGTTTGTGCGTACGTTTCACTGTTTATGTTATAGCAGTACCTTCACGGGGTACTCGATATAAAGGCAGGTGATTTTATGCAGTTAATTAGACGCATTGTAACCTGACGGGAGTCTCAACCAATCAGGTCCTCCTTGAGACCAGTCTTCCCTCTTAGCTGCACAGAATCAGCAGTTCTTAGAATGAACTGGATCAAGTGAACACGTGACCGCGTCCAAGTGATCTCTGCATTTGAATCCTGCCTCTTTATGTCCTCACCTTGACTTCCGTCACATCTTAAGAACATTAGAATGAAGGAGACTGCAAGAGACCATGAGGTCTACACTAGGCAGTTCCATGTCTATTGCCACATGTCATCCCCATCCATAAAGTTGTCTAACAGTTTCTTAAAACAACTGATAGTTTCAGCGCTCACTACATGGTTACTAAGTCTGTTTCATTCGTTGACCACCCTATAAGTGAACCAATTCTTGCCTATTTCCTTCTTAAATCTAAATTTGTCCAGTTTAAATTCATCACTTTGAGTCCTGTCCTTTTGTCTTAATATGATGACCTTGTTTGTGTCACCCTTATTAAAGCCTTTGATCCATCTAACACCTCTATTACTTGTAGATCACCCCGCACTCTGTGTCTTTCCAGAGACTGTAAGTTAAGGTACCTAAGCCTTTCTTCTTAAGGCAAATTTCTAAGCCCATGTATCATTTTGGTCATTCTCCTCTGTACTGATTTTAGTGAATTAATGTCCATTCTATAAGACGGAGACCAAAACTGTACCGCATAATCAAGTCTAACTAACCCTAGAGTTTAATCATTACCTCTGCACTTCTATTCGTTACCGTCCTTGCAATGAAACCTAATTATCTGTTTGCTTTATTCCTGGCGCTAATGCACCGTTTCCTGGATTAAAGGTCAGGACTCACTAGAACTCCCAAGTCTTTCTCTCACTCAGTTTTCTCTAAAAACGTATTATCTAAGTTATGTCTATTGTCTGGGTTGTGTAGCCCTACGTTTAACACGCTGCACTTTGAGATATTGAAGTTCATTTGCCATTTCACCGACCATGTGAACAATTTGTTAAGATCGTCCTATAGAATCTCGACGTTGTTTCCTGACCCAATTTAGTGTCCTATTCAAGTGTCGTCCGCAAACTTACTAATATCACTATTTGTCCCATTCTCCAAGTCGTTTGTGTACATAATGAACAAGGGATCCAAAACCAAGCCCTGGGGACCCCAACTAGAAACAGTCCCCCCACCTGGATTTTGCACCATTTATGGTGACTCACTGTTTTCTGTCACTGATCCAAGCTCTAATTCATTGTAACATTTCCCCCCTATGCCATGGACTTTGATTTTATCTAGTAGTCTCTGGTGGGGTACCTTATCAAACACTTTGCTAAAGTCAAGATAAATAACATCCTATCATTGTTATCTGACGCCTTATATACTTTAGTGTAAAAGATAAAAGATTAGTCACACATGACCTACCCTTGGAGAAACCATGCTGTGTGTCACGAATCAAATTATGTTTCTCGATGCGTTCTCTGAGTCTATTAATTATTATTGGTTCAATCATTTTAGCTATAACTAATGTCAAACTGATTGGCCTGTAGTTGCATATTGACGATTTATCTTCCTTTTTGAAAACAGGAACAACGTTTGCCTGCCCCGAGCAATAGGCACAAAACCAATGTCTACCGACTTATTAAATATTTCAGTTAACTGGTCGTAGATTTCAAATGTACACTTTTTAAGCGCCCTCGAAAAAAAAAAAACGTTTGGACCCGGGGATTTTCTAGCTTTAAGTCTTTCAATCTGCTTGACTACTTCTACCTTACCAATGCTGATATTAGATGGTCTACTTTCTTCATCCCCACTGAAAATTGGATCGCAGTCTATACCTTATCTAACCTCTCCTTAATAAACACCGAGAGAAAATATTTGTAAAACATCTCACTCTTTTTTCCTCAGATTCTATCATGACATTTTCGTCATTTTCAGTTGGGCGCACAAACAATTCCTCACTCCCTAACTTACCTATGCCATTCTCACCAGCACTCAAACAAACAATAAGTTTCACACCTTCCCCGACTATTCACTCTTCAATACTGTCTCTAACAACTACCTCCGCCCCGGGGAAACATACCTGGGCCCTATGCTTCCTATCTTTATTGCAGAAGGCCCTATCTAAATACCACACCTGGCTATCTCCTACAACAAAAATCTTAACTATGGGTAGGGATCTAGCGACTGCCCTACAATTCTTCTCTTGCATTTTCTTCGTTTTTTTTCTTGTAAACCCACAAGAGCTTGAAATGAGTTTCTGCATTTAAGCGAGTCTGGTGAGGGCTTTTTACCCTCTCTCCATGTTTTATTTGTCACCTTTTTCCACCCAGGTTCCAAACATGGTTTGTCGTCCGTGCTTTGGGTCTTCGAGCAAAGAACTCGATTCTCCTCTTCAATGCCTTCAACAGTCTTCTCTAAGGCAACATTTCTATTACTTAGAGATTGTATCCTTTCGGCGCTGATCACTGAAACACAACCAGTCGGCATTTCACTGTTTGAAGCAGCTACCCCAGTTGACCTGACTTAAGTGACGCCTACTGCTCCATCCACTTTCATTCAATCGATTGCCAGTTTCCTCATGTCCCAGTTGTATCTGTATCTACTCTTTCCTTTATAGATATTGCATTATGTTCTAGCTGTATTTGTATCTGGTTTCCCCTCTATACAAAATAAGTATTGCTCTGTTTGTTTGATTGAAATTGTCAATTACTCGTAAGTTTTGGCAAAGTGCACTGATTGTCTCTTTTCAATTGTTATGTTTTTTATGAAATTTTTGTTGCTTCATTGTTCCACAATCTATCTTTTACGAGCTCTCGAGTCCCTTCTTCAAACTAGTTAGCGATAATCTGGGTCCGCCTCATGTTTTTTTTTTTTATTTTTTTTTTATTGAGGGGGGAGGTCTTCGACCCTGTGAATGTCAATACAGGTTGGAGGAGGTGCTTTTGATAATGCCAGAGCTGGTGATGAGGATTCCCGCATCTGATCGGTTCCGTATTTCTTGCTCACCGTCGGGATCACTTTTTTTCTATCTTTGCTCCTCCCCACTGCTGAAGCCGCGTCCCAAAGAAAATACTTATTCCACCAAAATTTATATTTTGAATTGTGTTTCTTATCTTTTCTAACAAGCTCATTACCCTGTTCCTTTCTTTCCTGATAAGGCTACGTCCTTAATACAGTGCCGTTTCTGCCGGTTCTCGCTAAAGCGTCCTAGGTCCTATCTTTGTCATTGTGGTGAAGCTGCTGCCATATTGCTTATACAGATCTGTTCCATTTCCCATTGATTGTCCTTTTCTGCCTTGGTACTCCCTTTTCTACTCTTTCCCATCGGAAGCACGCCACATATCTTGTCATTTTTAGTCACTGGTAAGAATTATCATCTGGCGTCTGCAACACCAAGGGACAAACATGTAGATCTGCAATGAATTATCGAGGCTGAACGTAACACAATCCTCACTATGCGTAACCATCCGGGAAGGGTTAGTTTTGTGGTATTGCGTCTAAATTTATTTATGATGATGCTAAGGGTAAATAGGGTGATAGAAGTGGAGGAGGCTGTGGAGGAGGCCCTGTTGGAGTCCAACAGGCGTGGTTGCCACTTGTGGTGCAAGTGATCTTGTTCAAATGGGTGTTCTTTGCACCGTCCGTGCAGGTGGCAGAGCCGCATATATCGAGTTGCCGAGCATGTGGCAACGTCGCATCTATCGGGTCTCTTAACTACAGGCTTATAGGACAAATGGGTAGGTGAGTATGGTGTGGTGTGCTATGGTGTAGTCTGTAACGTAAACTCACCGCAATGGATGAACACAGCATTGAGGGAAACGGATTACCCCAGTGTCATCATCCTTTAACCTAAACGCTGCGTTCTACGATTTCTCTGTTTATCTTAGCTATGGCCAGGGGATTTTTTTTTTTTTGTCTGAAAGATCTCCCCCTCACTCTTGCCTTCAGAAGCCTGTCTCAAGTAACCCTTTTGCTGCGTTTTACTCTAATTGTATTCTTAATCTGCCGCCAGGTAATTTCACTCAGCCAAGGGAAATTCCTACAACAAAATGAATAACACAGTAAGTTCCCTGTAGCTGTGAACTAGTCCACTTTTTACAATGGGAGTAAATTTTGCATTTAATGGGGGCAAATCTCCCATCAAAAAAGAATGTCGTTCACTTTTAACTTCCACTGTCTCTCCCCTGAAAACTTCCCTTTACTACTTCCATGACTCCATTTCTTTGGTGCGACATTGTCCCTGAGGATAGTTGCGCTGGTTATTGTTAGCAAAATACTACTATAGTTGGGCAAGAACAATCTTTTGACTTTTGAAAATAAGAAGACATTCTTACGCCAAGACGCGCTTAGCTGTAACCGAAATTATCACCATTGACCTCCGTACTAGGCACTGCCAGGGCAAGCAGCAGATGCGACAATCAAAACTGATACATTCCAACAGGGTTAGTGTATGGTAATATTTACATAAAATTACAGAAATGCAAAAAAGCCTGGCAATGGAGCTGCCATCATTTCACCAACACTTGATTCAAGACCATGATGAATCACACACACACACACACACACACACACACACACACACACACACACACACACACACACACACACACACACACACACACACACACACACACACACACACACACACACACACACACACACACACACACACACACACACACACACACACACACACACACACTCCTTGACGCGATGGTAGCGTTTGCGGCCGCCACTACGGTGGTCCGGGTTCGAATCCAGCCCAGAGCTGAAATAATTTCAGTATCGCTGCGCTGCGAATCGTTACTCCAACTCTCGTGGCCGGGGAGTTGGGGATATGTATGCATGTAAGGTCACAACATTACCCATAGATCGGTCATATATGAGCTCTGAACTCTCTTACGTGAGGGAAATAACTACGAGTCCAACACGTAATCCAAGACCATGGTGAATCACACACATGTAGGAGAGAGACAGATTGGGAGAGGAGGAGAGAGGGGGAGAAGAGTGGAGAGGGAGGGGAAAGGGAAGGGGAGGGGGGGGGAGGGGAGAGAAAACTCCGCTCAGGTCAGGTCCGGTGTAATCAGAGACAATCCGTGACTTGATCCGTGGCTGGCAAGAACACCAACCAACCAAACGAGACAAAAACCCGAAGTGCCCAGGCCTGGAGGATCCGACTACGGGGACGAAGGAGGGGATGGATGGAGGTGATGTGGGTGGAGGTGGTGGTAGCGGTGGAGGTGAAAGTAGTGTGGGTGGTGGAGGTGGTGAAGAAGGAGGTAGTAGAGATGGAGATAGAGGTGATAATAGTGGTGGTGGAGAAGGTGGTGGCAGAGGAGGTACAGTTGGCGGTGGAGATAGAGTTGGAGGAGTTGGAAAAATGCTGTTTTTGGTGATGATGGTAGTGGTGGTGGAGGTGTAGGGGAGTTGGAGAAAGTGATGGAAGTGTAGGTGAAGGTGGTGGAGGTGAATGTGGACATAAAAGATCTGGAAGTGGTGGTGGAGGAGGTGATGGTAGTGGAGATGGTGGTGGAAGATGAGGTGGTAGTGGTCGTGAAGGTGGTATGGTGGTTTTAGAACTGCTTAGAGAATATCACGGTGTGGGTAATGGTGGAGAATCAGAACAAAACCCCTGATCATCATCATGGTGATGTAATCGTGATGATGATCATGGTGTTCATGATGACGGTGGTCGTGTTTGTGATGATGATGATGATGATGATGATGATGATGATGATGATGATGATGATGATGATGATGATGATGATGATGATGATGATGATGATGATGATGATGATGATGATGATGATGATGATGATGATGATGACGACGACGACGACGACGATGATGATGATGATGATGATGATGATGATGATGATGATGATGATGATGATGATGATGATGATGATGATGATGATGATGATGATGATGATGATGATGATGATGATGATGAAAATGACGATGACGATGACGATGACGATGACGATGCTGACGACGATAACGATAACGATGATGATGATGATAATGACGACGACGACGACGACGACGACGACGACGATGATGATGATGATGATGATGATGATGATGATGATGATGATGATGATGATGATGATGATGATGATGATGATGATGATGATGATGATGATGATGACGATGATGTGATGGTAGTGATGATGGTGGTGGTGATGATAATGACGGTGGTAGTGGTGCAGTAGTGGTGGTAATTATGATGATGATGTTGATGATGATGAAAACATTGACATCATGCTTTCACTGATAAACAAACTGGATGAATATATTAGTGGATGTTTTGTCCGGGTATGTTTTACTCGGAGATCGGATATTTGGACCACGAAACTGCAACCTAGGGCATTTGGGCCACGGTGACTTGGATATTTGGGACATGGGATAAAAAGTGGTTAAGTTAGGTTAGGTTAAGTTAGGTTAGAGGATCTGGTTAGGATCTGGTTAGGTTAGGTTAGGTTAGTTTAGGTTAGGTTAGGTTAGAGGATCTGGCTAGGATCTGGTTAGATTAGGTTAGGTTAGGTTTGATTAGGTTAAGTTAGGTAAAACACTTCATGGCAGAGTACTTGCAAAAAGGCATAAAATACACATAAAAACAATAATAAAACACACAAAAAATACAAATTTATATAAAATATTAGTAATATATTGAAAGGGAACAAAAAATCTGTGGCCCAAATGTCCTAGGTTGCAGTTTCGTGACCCAACTATCCCGGGCCCAAATATCCGAGGCCCAAATATCCGTGCCCCAAATATCCTAGATTCGTTTTACCCGGGGATGTTTTGTTCTACACTCGATGGTGGTGGTGTGTGAGAAGGGGGTGGGTAACGAATGCCGGACGTTTCGGTCCCGGATGCTTTAGTCTCGGAGGTTTCTGCCTCATGAAATTGCTGACCCTGGACGTTTCGGCCTCATTTTTATACACCCTTTTAAACACTTGATGAATCAGTTATTCTACTTTTTAACATTGGGGATGACCTTCCAGGTACAAAGGTAAGCGGTTGACCTCAGGTCAAGAGAGACATAACCTCTGGAATAACATTATTTTTTTTCGCATTGAATAAATAGTAAAAAATATTTTCTAATACAATATATATTTATTTGACTGAAATTCCCATGTGAAGCCAGAACATATTTTCTTGGAAGTGAAAATATACCTCGATTCCAGTAAGGGTATGCTTTCATAACAACTTTCTTGGTAGGATACTTTTGTCTATGATAAATAAATAGAATAAAAAAACCTTTGTGAATCAAAATAAGTTTAAATAAGACACCACTTAAAAGGAGTATGCATGAATGAGGCCAAAACATCCGGGGTTGGCAATTTCATGAGGTCGAAGCGTCCAGGGCCGAAACATCCGGTGCCAAAATGTCCGGGGCCGAAACATTCGGTGCCAAAATGTCCGGGGCCAAAATGTCTGGGGCCGAAACGTCCGGGGATGAAACGTCCGCGTATGGTGGGTAACAGCTATCGTCCTATCATTATCTTACTATCATAAAACAGAAAACGAGAAAAGAGAGCTAGATAATTCCACAAGCAAGATGGTAATGGATCACTACCCTCTTCCCTGTATAAGATATATGTAAGTGTATTGTTATAATCCAGAGGACTTGTGATAAAAAATAGATTCTGAAGACTGCTAAACAGTTCTTTATATACCAGTTTCGTTTCAAACTTCTGATTCTTTAATTAGAACCTCTCGTAGCCTAACTCAATTATAATTTGTTTGTTTACTGATGGAGCTTTCATTTGTAGACAATTCATCTGTTGGTAGATTACACAAACACAACAAAAACAAACTTCAAATAGCAAAGGAGCAGACTTATATCACTATAATTTTATTTCAACATATCTTCCGGAGAGTCTAAATCTATTCCATTTTCATAAATGTATAAACGTGTTATTGTTTTATAAATACCTTTATCAATTCATGTGATATTGGTGAAAGTTGACAGTTACTTGTTGGATTTGACAAAATATGTCAACCCTGTAAATGTATTTTCATTCATCTTTGCTTTTGTAAACATTTATTTCTTGTCATATTCTTCTCTGTATTTTTTGTAACACTGAGGCAAATATAAATTTCCTTCTATTTGCTCATTACTTTTCTGTATAATTATTATTTTTTTCCAATCCACTATTTTTCCAAACTTACATATCTTTTCTTCACCGGCTCCTCGTCCTCATCTTCGTCTCTAAACTATTCTTTTGTCATCAGATTTTTTTTCTTTAGCCTTGACATATTATTCTTTTAATACATCTTTTTTATTATCATATTTTCTTTGTACGCTTCAAAAAATTTCACATTTTCTCATAAGGTCTTCTTTATTCATTTGATTCCCTTCATATTTTCTCCTTTAATTATTTTGTTTCTTCATTTTTATACCTTCTTCTCCAACCCTTGAACTTCTCCTCTTTTTGTCTTCAAATCAGCTGATCTTGTTCTCCTTTTCATCAATTTGCTTTTTTTCTTTAATTTCTCTCTTTCGTTTCTCCTTCAGGAGGCTTTATATTCATGTTTCTTTTTATTGTATTTTTTTTATTCCTCTTATTCATTAATTTCCTTGCAGGATCAATTGTTTTACTTTCTTGATTGTCCACATTCCTTCCCATCCTTCTTTTACTTTTACATCCATCCTTGCCTTCCTCCATCCTTACTTTTCTCATGTCTTCCTTCCTTCCCTCTTCCTTTTTTCGTTTTTCTTTCCTCCAGTCTCTCCATTTTCCACTTCCTCCTTCCCACCCTTCCTTACTCCTACACACATCCCCTCCTATTCTTCTTCCTTGCCTTTCTACCCATTGTCTCTTCTTATCTTCTTTCTTCCTGTATTCCTTCATACACTTTCTCTTTCCTTCCTACACTTCCTCCTTCCTCCCTACACTTCCTCCTTCTTTCCTACACTCCCTCCTTCCTTCCTATATTTCCTCCTTCTTTCCTATACTTCCTCCTTCCTTCCTACACTTCCTCCTTCTTTCCTACACTTCCTCCTTCCTTTCATACACTTCCTCCTTCCTTCCTACACTTCCTCCTTCTTTTCTACACTTACTCCTTCCTTCCTACACTTCCTCCTTCCTTCCTTCCTACACTTCCTCCTTCTTCCTACATTTCCTCCTTCCTTCCTTCCTACACTTCCTCCTTCTTTCCTACATTTCCTCCTTCCTTCCTACACTTCCTCCTTCCTTTCTTTCTACACTTCCTCCTTCTTTCCTACACTTCCTCCTTCCTTCCTTCCTTCCTTCCTTCCTTCCTACACTTCCTCCTTCTTTCCTACACTTCCTCCTTCCTTCCTACACTTCCTCCTTTTTTCCTATACTTTCTCCTTCCTTTCCTACATTTCCTCCTTCCTTCCTACACTTCCTTCTTCTTTCCTACACTTCCTCCTTCCTTTCCTACACTTCCTCCTTCCTTCCTACACTTCCTCCTTTCTTCCTACACTTCCTCTTTCTTTCCTATATTTCCTCCTTCCTTCCTACAATTCCTCCCTCTTTCCTACACTTCCTCCTTCCTTCCTACACTTCCTCCTTTCCTACACTACCTCCTTCCTTCCTACACTTCCTCCTTCCTTCCTACACTTCCTCCTTCTTTCCTACACTTCCTCCTTCTTTCCTACACTTCCTCCTTCCTTTCTCTCTTTATTTCCTCTATCCTTCCTTTCTTTATTTCCTCTATCCTTACCTCCTTCTCTCACTCACCCCCTTCCTCCCACTCACCAGCTAGTCTGTTTTTCTTAATGCTCCCTCTTTCCCAAAGTCTCTTTCTCATCTCTCTTCCCTTTCTCCCCACTCCATCTTCATCTTCACCTCCGCAATAGTCATTGCACTCGGCCTTCCGCCTACCCTGTAACACCTCCTCTCTCCCTCGCCCCACCACCTCGCCACCTCACCACACCAACACCCTTTATTCACCAGCCAATTCGGTCATTTAAGTCCCCTTAGGTCTGAGACCCACCCACCCCCTACACACACCAAATCCGACCTCCCCTCCTCTCACACCGCTCCATCTGCTACTTGCTATTACTCCTAATAATTTTCTCAGACTCGATTCTCTGTCTCACCGGCAACCCCACTCAACCTGCCCCCCCACCCGCGCTTTCCAATCCCCCCCCCCTTCCTCACTCGATTCACCTCCAAATAGATCCACTTCCTGTCTCAGCCCCCCCCCCCCGTCTCACACACTCCATCCTAATACTCCCACTTCGCTCTCCTCCTCTTCCACTTCAATAAACAAACCTATCACGATACACAGCCCCTCCGAGTCCATTCCAGCCTCATACACGTTCAGTTCAAAACGTACGTTCAGTTGAACAATTTCATTTCTCCCTGTCCTTTACCGCCTCTTCTATTCCAGAAGTTTCTTTTATTTGTTATTCTTCATGTTCTGTTCAGATCCTTTCACATAAAAACATTATTTCAAAGATGAATTCTCGCATACATGCTTCACATGTCATATAGTCGAAAGGGAGTAAATACGTATATAGAAAAAATGAAAATTCAAATAAAAGTACTACCACAAATTCTACAAACAGTTAAGTGTACTTAAAAAAGTACTTATTTACTTGCAAACATAAACACAGTTACCAGATAACAAACATAATTTGCATACACATACATAGAAAATCAACCTTTATTTATACAGGTTTCATGACGCTCATGTGCACATGAACACATTTATTCATACCAGCCTTAGTATATGTAAATGCAAACACGTTCGCATAAATACAAAGAACACATGCACATTCTCTCTCTCTCTCTCTCTCTCTCTCTCTCTCTCACACACACACACACACACACACACACACACACACACACACACACACACACACACACACACACACACACACACACACACACACACACACACACACACACACACACACACACACACACACACACACACATATATATATATATATATATATATATATATATACAAATATATATATATATATATATATATATATTAGTGTATCCAGGAAGAATATTTTCTTGTTGACAGACGAGATTAAATGATATTGCTGTTTCTGCATTATTTATCTTTTTGTTAAGAACTATCAGTCCAACACCGTAAACTAGCAAGAGAAATTGAAGTACTTAACAAAAAGATAAATAATGCAGAAACAGCAATATCATTTAATCTCGTCTGTTAACAAGAATATATATATATATATAATATATATATATATATACAAATATATATATATATATATATATATATATATACACAAACGCTCTGTAACAAAAATGAAGATACGCACAGACACTGAACAATGCAAAAACATGCACAGACCCATAAAAATAAATATGCAAAAGCATGTGGGCATAAGCCTGTTCCCCCCCCCTCCATCCCTCACCTTCTGAAACCTTTCGCCTCGCTCATGCCTTCATTCCTCCAACACTCCCCCCAATCCCCGAACCCCAACACAAGCCTAATCTTTGGGTCTTAAG
>NC_134802.1:18513859-18516359 GCF_046742065.1 Oratosquilla oratoria | reverse complement strand
GAGAGAGAGAGAGAGAGAGAGAGAGAGAGAGAGAGAGAGAGAGAGAGAGAGAGAGAGAGAGAGAGAGAGAGAGAGAGAGAGAGAGAGAGAGAGAGAGAGAGAGAGAGAGAGAGAGAATCAGAGAGAGAGAGAGAGAGAGAGAGAGAGAGAAGAGAGAGAGAGAGAGAGAGAGAATGAGAGAGAGAGAGAGAGAGAGAGAGAGAGAGAGAGAGAGAGAGAGAGAGAGAGAGAGAGAGAGAGAGAGAGAGAGAGAGAGAGAGAGAGAGAGAGAGAGAGAGAGAGAGAGAGAGAGAGAGAGAGAGAGAGAGAGAGAGAGAGAGAGAGAGGAGAGAGAGAGAGAGAGAGAGAGAGAGAGAGACAGAGAGAGAGAGAGAGAGAGAGAGAGAGAGAGAGAGAGATTCATAAACAAAATGTATATGTTATTTATTCCTATCTCCCTGCTTAATCAATATGTCACAGGGATCCAGGCGTTGAAGGAAGACATCAATACATCAATAGTCCATTATGTTTATGAATCTATCCCTCACTCCCCACACACACGCAATCTCTGTAGCTGGCGTTCCTCCTGTGGTCCGCGACTTGTAATCCATCTTCTTTATGGAGAAGGGACGAGTATGACATATATACAGCGTAGTCTATGAGATACTGTTTAATGCAATCGTTTTTGTTCCTCATAGTGTATATTTTTCATTCCGTCACCACTTCGTTATTTGAACCTTAAGTTAGAGATTGATGATCCGTTTGCAGTTGAGTGTAAAAGTAATAGAATATATGTACACACACACACACACACACACACACACACACACACACACACACACACACACACACACACACACACACACACACACACACACACACACACACACACACACACACACACACACACACACACACACACACACACACACACACACACACACACACACACACACACACACACACACACACACACACACACACACACACTACACGACTCGGTGGCGCAGTTGGTAGAACACTGAACTGCCACGATAGTGGCCTGGAGTTCCTGGTTCGAATCCTGCCCAGGGCCGAAATTATTTCGGTACCACTACGCTTCGGGTCGTTACTCTGACTCTCGTGGGCGGGGAGTTGGGTGTGTGTGTGTGTGTGCAAGGTCATAGCATTACCAATAGATCGGACCTACGAGCTCTGAGCTCTCTTCCAGGAGGGAAATAGCTGTTGATCACGAGTCCAACACGTGATCCAAAGACCAAGTGAATACACACACACACACACACACACACACACTGGCATGACGCTGTAAGAAACAATGAAGAGACTTTTGTTGTCGCTGAAGGGATTTTATTGAAAATCTAAATATGCCAATAAGATTTTCAATACGGAAAATATATTTTCTATAGATAAACAAACAATATTAATGAGCATATGCCATTGTACTTAGATAAAAGACAATCCCTGATTTATTTGAAAAAAAAATCAGAGGTCACAAAAATACAATTGAAATACTATTACACCCGGTATGGGATAGCTAGAATAGTTCCTTCCGAAGGATTTTAAAGTTTCAAGGATAACTAAGATAGCGCCATCAGGAAGATGTTACAGGCGCTCACATTTTTCCACAAAAGAGCTTCTATGTGGAACCAATCTTTCTTTAATGCAAGAATTTTTGTTGATTTTCTAACTTGGTTTGGTTGAAAACATGATTAACGTTTAAGCTGCTATATACACATTAACAGGTACATAGAAAGACACCAAAACACGTCTAATGTTACAGTATGTTAAATGTAAGACACCATGATATCATCTCTCAACCAATTCCCAGACAGTATGTGTCAAGATCTACTTCGCTCCTTGGCATGTCAGTTTAGTTTTAATCACGATGTGTTGACACCCTTTGACACCATTGCGTATGAAGACTACCAATACCCCAATGTCCATCTGACTCCATTTACACATACTACAGGGATTGGTGTCTTCTAAGGGGCTGTAGGTGGCATATATCTTTGGATCGTAGATATATGATATGGATGAGTCTTTTACGACCTAATAGGCTTATTCAGGTCGTAAATATTCAATGTCAAGACAATACACTTGACACAGAAACGCGTAAGATGGCGGCCTCGGTAGTACTTGGAAATGATGTCAGTTGATGACACTTTTGGGTTCCAAAAACATAGTGGCGGGACTCGTGACCAGAAGAGCTCGAACGACTTGTGCAAGACAAGGGACAGTTTCCGCCGACCAAGGAAGGCTCCTCAGAATCTTTTAGGTCGAGTGCGGGCCTTGTAACTACGAGAGACCCGACAATGACATTATTGCATTATAAAAACCTGGTTATTATTGCTGTTGTTGTTGTGATGGTGTTGTAGTTTACAAATGTTCCTGTCCTAAAAAAAAAAAAAAAAAAAAAAACGAGTAGTTATTCTAAAGGCCAGAAAAGATCAAACGACCTCTGCAAGACTAAGGCCAGACTCCGCCGACTCGGTGAGGTTCCTCAGGTTCTTCCAGTTCGAGG
>NC_134802.1:18503859-18508859 GCF_046742065.1 Oratosquilla oratoria | reverse complement strand
CTTCGGGTGTGCTACAAGACCCTATTGGTATAAGGAGTAGAGAAAACTAGGACCAATTAATGTCGGTTTTTTGAGAACGTAAAATGGCCCTTTTGGTACATAAAATACTATAGATAAAGAGCTGATACTCAGCTAATACTCAGAAGTGGGTATCGAAAATTTCTTCCTCGTGATTGGTTGATGGGAAGGAATGAATCAGTGTTGATCGATGGCGGCGCCAATGATGGGTTGGGAAGAGCTGTCAACTGGCACGTTGATTTAGCACCGCTTCTTCTGTCCGATGCTGCTTTTGTCGCCCTGTTTTGTCGATACGGGGAGCAATTTACCAGAAATTGCTGATGTCAATCCGAGCTGAGGCTTCCTGGGAAGGGGAAAGGTTTTGCTGAGGGATTTATCACTCTTAAAGAAAGAAAGAAGGAAAGAAAAAAAATCTTATTTTTAGAGTATATGAGCGAACTATCCTGAGATCGTGCGAGTATGGGGATCATTTCCTCGAACAAAAATGGTCTTGAAGGAACACATCACCAAGAACCCTTGGATACGGAAATAGAGTATCCCGAATTGCCTATATCAAGATGAGACTCTCCTTATGAAAGAAAGAACATGATAAAGAATCAAAATCTCAAGACGAGTGTTGCGCTAACACGCCAACAAATTATGGCCCACAGACATGCTGACTGATGAATTTAAAGACAATAATTGATTTCTTAAAAGAATCGACTTTCGTAAGACATGGCAGATAGAGAAAACGGTAGAAAAGTACTGCATGATCTGAGGCCAGATGACCTGGCTCAAGGGAATGGATTGATTCAATCGTGGGAAGATAATACGTTTGACCTGTTGCTATGATTCGAGCTAATATTTGTTAGGTTCACCGTATCGCTACCGAAAGAGTGCTGCGAAGAAAGTTACCAGACGGAAGCACCGGTAAAAGAAAAAAATGCTACCAGGTAAGGAAAGGAATGAGGTAAGCACACACAAACACGTACGCACACACACACACACACACACACACACACACACACACACACACACACACACACACACACACACACACACACACACACACACACACACACACACACACACACACACACACACACACACACACACACACACACACACACACACACACACACACACACACACACACACACACACACACACACACACACACACACACACACACACACACACACACACACACACACACACGCGCGCGCGCACGCACACACACACAAATACATACACAGACAAAGACACACACACAGACATAGACACACACATACATACACGAACAGAAACAAACACACACCTTGTGGCGCTATGGTTAGAGTTCTCGCCTACCACTACGTCGGTCCCGGTTCGACTCCCGCCCAGGGCTGAAATAATTTCAGTATCGCTTCGCTGCGGGGTGTTACTCCAACTCTCATGGGTGGGGAGTTGGGTGTGTGTGTGCGTGTAAGGTCATAGTATTGCCATAGATTGGTCATACAAGCCCTGAGCCCTCATCCGTTAGGTTAATAACTGTCGATCACGAGTTCAACACTTGATCCAAGACCATGGTGAATCACACACACACACATGCACACACATACACACGCAGAAACACACACACACACACACACGCGCACACATACATACACATATACACACACACGTACACAGAAACGCACATGCACACACATACACATACACACGCAGAAGCACACACATACACACACACACACACACACACACACACACACACACAGCTCTTTACCGGGAGAGTAGCTGTCGATCACGAGTCCAACACGTGATCCAAGACCATGGTAATCACACACACACACATTAACAAACACACACGTACAAACACACACATATATATATGCAATTCAATCTCATATACCATTTACCTCAAGAACATGTCTCGTATATCTTTAAAGATCGAAGGGTACATTATTTAGAAAATAAGTAGTACATGGTTCATTGTAATATTACCTCTATTATCTTAATGGCCTAATATATGATACCAGACTTTCACTAATATCTCCACAACCATGATTTTATAATAACGAATAAAACATGACCACATTAACACATATAAACGCGTCTCCACAATAAACAATGCAGACCTAAATATCCTGGCCTGCCCGTGTATCCCAGGAGCCAAAATTCTTCTTAATTGGTCACAGGAGAATAGCGAGTTTGTATGCCAGCCTACGGGGTGGGGGGTGTGGGGGGGCGAGAATTGGGGATTGGGGGGCAAAGAAGAGGTTGGGGGGAGAGGAAAGGGGAGGTAAACAGGACCATGGGCAGGAGGAAAATGCGAAGGAAAACGAAAGAAGAGTTGGTAAATACAGAAAAAGAGGGCTAGGAAATAGGGCACTGTGAAAAGAGAGGTGAGGTCTTTATGGATAAACAACTAAACAACTACACAACGGAGACTACGAGCTTGTTGTGGCAAAAAGATCCAATGAGCCGTAGTTGTAAAGAAAAAGAAAGAATAAATAAGTGCGAGAAAGGACGAATGGGAAGTAGAATGACTTTAGAATTGAGTGACGGTCATATACATGCAAACGGCGATGTAGCAACGAGTGACAATTATGTTTTTGGAACTAAGCTTTGGTCCCCCCAACGACTGAATAAGATTGTCTGACATTCCCTATACGACAAGGTGGACAGGAATGGTAGAGACCAGACTGGTAGATCTGTGAACAGATTGACAGAAATAAAAAGACGGGAGCAAGGAGGGTAGAGTGATAATCATGTAGGTATATCAACAAAAACGAAAAGACAGAAGACAGAGAGGTAGATTGACAGGCAGACAGAGAGGATAAGTAGAAAAACGAATAAATGAGAAGAGGGAGAGGGGGAAGAATCGCGAATTAACAATAAATAGAGAATGAAGAAAAGTGCAAAACAGAAGTAGATAAGCCGAAGACAATAAGGGTGATAATTAGGTACTGTGGAAGAACACTGAACAAAAGAAAGAAAGAAAAACACGCTCAGCTAAGAAAAAAGTGTCTGATAAACGAGAGAAGGAAGAGGGAAGATAAAGAAATTCATAGAAAAGAGGCTCGGGGACATATGAAATAAGGCAAAGGAGGAGGGGAATGGAATGGAGGGGAGAGGGAAGAGGGGAAATGATGTTGGAGGAGGATGAAGAGGAGGATGAGGATGAAGATGAGGAAGAGGATGTAGAGGAGTAGAATGGTGAAAAGGAGGTAGAGGCAGAGGAGGAGGTAGAGGAGGAGGTATAGGA
Source organism: Oratosquilla oratoria (assembly GCF_046742065.1). Lineage (NCBI taxonomy): Eukaryota > Metazoa > Arthropoda > Malacostraca > Stomatopoda > Squillidae > Oratosquilla > Oratosquilla oratoria. The sequence goes on along the minus strand of NC_134802.1, from coordinate 18,505,615 downwards.
AGAGAGGGAGTAGCAGGAGCAGGAGGGATAGAGATAGAGGAAGAGGAGGAAGAGAAGAAGGAAAAGCATATGCAGAAGGAAAATCAAAAAGAAGGGGAGAAAGAAGAGGGGAAAGAGGGAAAGGTGGAATAGGGTAGGGACGGTTAAAGTAAGGCATGATAAGGTAGGAGTATGGAAGGGGAGGGGAGGGGAGGGGAGGGGAGGGGAGGGGCAAGGGAACGAAATTCAGCAGAGGCAGGAAGGCAGGAAGGCGGGCTGGCAGGAAAGGAACAGGAAAAGGAAGGGTAAGGCGTAAGGAGATGTACGTGTGTGAGGGGGTTGTTGGTGGGGCGTAGGATGGCTGACAGTGGAAGGGGTCTTTGTACTGGGACGGGAAGGTGAGGGGGTGAAGGAGGTAGAGAGGGAAGGGAGAAGGGACTGAAGGAAAGGAAGGGAAAGAGAAAGAAGGGAAATGGGGAGCAAATGGAAGGAAGTATGGGGAAGTTGGGAGAGGGAGGGAAAGAGAGTGATGGGAAAGGGGTTTGGTTGATGGAAGAGGAAGGATAAGGGAAAGGGTAGAGGGAGGGGGCGAAAGAGCTGTAGGGGGAAAGAAAGAAGAGCAGTGGGGAAAGAGAGAAGAAGGGTCTAGGAAGAGAGCAGCAGGTATGGGGAAGAATAGGTGGGAGAGAGACTAAAGGGAGAGGGAGAGAGGAAGGAGGAGTAGGAGTAGAAAGAGGAGGAGGAAGAGGAGAAAGAGGAGGAAGAGGAGGAGAAGGAAGCGGAAGACGGGGAGGAGGAGGGGATAAAGAGGAGAACGAGGAGGAGGAGGGGAGGAGGAGGGGAAAGAGGAGGGGAGGAGGAGGGGAGGAGGAGGGGAAGGAGAAGGGGTAGGAGGGGTGTTACAAGAGGCAGGGGAGGGCAAAGAGGGACTGGAGGGGAAGAGAGAGAAGACATGGAGTGTAATGAGGAAGGTAAGGGTGGGGTGGGTGTTGAAGGAACGGAAGAAGGCAACTGGGGGACGGGAGGGGAGGAAACTAGGGAGGAAAGGAAGCGCAGATATCACAGGATCCAAGTGAGGGAACGAGGCAGCGGAGGAGGAAGGGAAAGGGGTGGAGGGGAGAGTAAGTGAAAGGGTTTGAGGGTGTGTATGGCAAAAGAGGAAACCAAAGAGCTAATTAGAGAGGAAACGGGATGGAGGGACAAAGGACTTCGGGGAACCTAAGAAGGGAATTAATGAGAGAACGCGGATTACGTCCAAACCGGAAGAGTCCGACATTATGTAGGAGGTGGAGGAAGAGGGGGGGGTGGGAGGAGGAGGAGGAAGAAGAGAAGGGGAGGAGGAGGAGAAGGAGGAAGAGGAGGAGGAGGAGGAGGAAGAGGAGGAGGAGAAGGAGGAGAAGGAGGAGGAGGAGGAGGAGGAGGAGGAGGAGGAAGAAGAGGAGGAGGAGGAGGAGGAGGAGGAGGAGGCGAGGGAGACCACTCACCCACACCGGTCCATTCATTCTTGGGTTTTCTTCTCTCAGTCGAATAAAATCTGGTGGAGTTAGACATAAAACATATCTAGGCAGAGTTACTGGGTTACACGAATTTTTGTAGATGCTGAGAACCTCTTCGTAGCCCGAACCAGCCCCCGGGAGATATCTTAGGCTCTTCGTGTTAGTTGGTCTGGATGAAAGCGGGCGTATGTGAAGTACAATTTTCTTTAGCTATGGGTATATTAGTATATCATGTTAAAAGGAACACTTAAAACTTCTCAATAAAATCTTTATCCCTATAA
>NC_134802.1:18488859-18491359 GCF_046742065.1 Oratosquilla oratoria | reverse complement strand
GAGAATGTATATCAGATGTTTATAAAGTATTTTCCAAGATTCTTACAAATAGACTAAGTCAAGTTTTAGATGAAAACCAACTGAGAGAACAGGCAGGCTTTAGGAATGGATATTCGCATCTAGGCCATCTGCAGGCGATGGTCCAACTAATCGAGAAAACGACAGAATACAATATATTTCTCTGTTTAGCTTTTGTAGGTTACGAGGATGCCTTTGACTTGGTAGAACAAATAGCAATACTAAACTCGATATACAAGCAGGGTACAAACGAACAGATCGTAAGAGTTTTAGAAAAAAAATTGTGCGAAAGGTACTGCTATAATTCGACTACATATAGATACAGAAAAGATCAAGATCAAGAAAGGTGTACAGCAAGGCAATACAATTTTACCCAAATTACTTACAGTTTGTTTGGAAGAGATTTCTAGAAGGTTGAGTTGGGAAGAGAAAGGTTTGGAGATTAATGGCGAATATTTGAACCACCTACGATTTGCGGATGACATTATTCTTATTTCAGAAAGAGCAGAAGATTTGCAAGATATCCTGAGGGATCTGAACATGCAAAGCCTCAAAATAGGTTTAAATATGGATAAGAGTAAAACCAAAGTAATGTTCAACACGATGTTCAAAGTGAAAAGATTATAGTCGATGGTGAGAGTCTTAAGATATCATTGAATAAAAAGATGTATTACAATTGATTGGAAAGTGTTTGGTAAGTATTATAAAATCATGAGAGGCTCTCTATCTTTATGTTTGAAACGTAAAGTTTACAATCAATGCATTTTGCCAGTAATAATCTATGGGTGTGAAACTTGGAAACTGACGAAGACGTTGGAAACAAATCTAAGGATTGCACAGAGGAGAATGGAGAATTCAATGATGGGAATAACTTTGAGAGACCATGAGTAAGTTGGGTGAGAGATTAGACTAGAGTGAAATATATTGTGGGGGCGGTAAAAGAGAGGAAGTAGAATTGGGCAGGTAAGGTGTGAACGACTGATGAGCGATGGAACAAGTGTGGTACTGAGTGGACACAGCGAGAAGGGAATCGTGGAAGAGGGAAAGCAAACAGAAGGTGGAGAGACAAGATAGAGAAGTTTGCAGGAGTGACGTGGCATATGTTGGCGCTGTCGTGTGAATCATGGAATGCTATGAAGGAGGCCTCTGTTCAGCAGTGAACTCAGGATGGCTGATTTGATCTTGATAAATAAAATGCCTAAAACTATATAGACAGCGTTCTTTGTGTATGAGCTATGTGAATATATGTTTGAAATATCCTAAAGAACTTGAAAGTATGCATGCCATGTGACAACCTTTCAACAACCGTTTGTATAACATTTGCTCTCTGGGGGGTTCAGGAGCAAAATATATCTTTGTGCCATGTTTGAAACTTTTAGATCTACGTGATTTACGTGCACGCTTTATATGTACATGGAGCACGAGACTTGTGTGAGGGAGACTGAATATCAAGTGAAAGATTATAGTCTACTGAATTATCATTCTGGAATAATTGAGATCACTCGTCCACCTGAATATTATCCATACATGATTTAAAAGCAAGCGATGGTAAGACAGGGAAGAATTTGTTATCATAAGTTATACAATTTTGTGAAGGATAAATGGCAATGTTATGCTGGTTCATGATATGTTATCCAATGAGCATATCAGAAAGAAATTGAATATCAGCTACACATATTGTGACTGGAGTTGGTGGACTAAATCTGGAAAGCTTGAGTCAGATGTGCTTTTTCCTAACAGAGGAAACTCAATACCATCTACATTCCATAGTGCCAAATTAGGGGATTCCATAGTAGTTACATGCTTTCTGGCTGAGCGAATCTATTGAAACTGCTTTCTGATATGGTATTTACTGGGGATCCTGTATCCATAAAAAGTAACATAGGGGTGTCATCTGCACATGCTGAAATAGAAATAACAAATTCCCATTTATGAGGGTTTGAGAGTGTACAGATTGGGAGGGTATCCTGGTGGATCTGAGTATCTTGAACAGGATGTCATAAAGGTGTACTTGGAGAAGAGCCTCTAGCCTGAAGACTGGATATTTAAGCACACGGCAACGGTGCGTTGTGTGAAAGCATTGGCCGTGGTGATCACAAAAGTGGGGAGGCTTGGATAATTTCCTCTTGAAAAAGTGGTTTGTCAAATGGTCTGGTTCTAAGCGATAGTAACAGACCAATCTGTTACGCGAAGACGAACGTTGTCGTTTACTGTACTATGGACGTTTCTGGACAACGATCGTGAACGTTTATTGTTTGTGTCCATCTTAGGTACAGTAAGAGATTTTTGTGGCAAGGGAAATGTCTGGTTAGCAATATTTGCAATTATATAAGGAGATTCACTAAATTTAAATAAGAAGCTTAAAGTCTTGTTCCTGGAGTAAATTATACATTTGCTGCTATTGTGAGTGTATCAGGATGTAAGTGTGACAGGTATTCAAAGTATGAGAATAGAAAGACTACATTCTCAAGTGCGATTATTG
>NC_134802.1:18458859-18461359 GCF_046742065.1 Oratosquilla oratoria | reverse complement strand
TCTCAGAGGCTGAAATACACTGCTTGGATGATTTGAGGTCGTTACTGATAATTACGCCGAGATCTTTTTCACTATCCACTTTTGTTAACGAATTTCCAAATAATTTGTAATCGTAATTGCTGTTATTTTTACCTATGTGCATTACCTTGCATTTACTTGTGTTAAATTTCATTAGCCACTTTTCAGACCATTGCTGTAATTGATCTAAATCTTCTTGAATATCTAATTGGTTTGAGTGATCATTTGCCACTCCGCACAGTTTTGTATCATCAGCAAATTTGGAAACAGTAGATTTTAGTCCATGGTCTATATCATTTATATATACTATGAATAGAAGTGGCCCAAGAACGGAACCCTGAGGAACTCCACTTGCAACACTTTTCCATCCAGAAGTTTTTCCATTTAAAACAACTCTCTGTTTTCGACCTTTCAACCAATTACTAGTCCAACCTAATAGGCTACCACTTATTCCATGCAAAGCTAATTTAGTAAGTAGTCTTTCGTGTGGGACGGTATCAAAAGCTTTTGCAAAGTCTAGATATATTAAATCTATATTGTTTCTTTTGTCATAATTCGAGATAACTGTGTTGTAGAATTCGAGTAAGTTAGTCACGCAAGAACGTTTCCGTCTGAAACCATGTTGGCTATCATTTATCAAACGGTTACTTTCTAAATGATATTCGATAGCATCTCTGATGATAGTTTCCATTATTTTTCCTACGATCGAAGTCAAACTAATAGGCCTATAGTTATTTGGTTTCTTTTTGTCACCTTTTTTGAATATGGGAGTAAACGTTAGCTAGCTTCCATTCTATTGGGACATCTCCGGATATGATGGATTTCTTGAAAATAATTTCTAATGGAACAACAATCTCATTTTTAATTTCCTTTAAGATTCTTGGATGCCAACCGTCAGGCCCTGGTGTTTTGTTAACTTTGAGTTTGTCTATACACCTTTTAATTGTTTCTTTTGTTATATTTACCGTAGTGAGTAAGTTTACCCCAGACTTTTCACAGGTTTCAGTTTGGAATTCACTTTGAGGTGTTTCGTTTACGAATACCGAGCTAAAATAATTGTTTAAGAGATTACACATTCCTTCATTTGAATATTCAAGTTGACCGTCAGCAGATAATAGTGGACCAATGTGATTCCTAACAACCTTTTTATCTCTAATGTAACTATAGAATTCTTTGGGATTCTCTTTGGATTTATCAGCGATGTTCATTTCGTATTGTCGTTTTCTTTTTCTTATTGTCTTTTTTAAATCTCTCTGTATTGATACATAACTTTCATAGTCATTAGATGCACCCGAGCACTTATATTTCTTATAAGCCTGTCTCTTTTTAGCAATACTTTTTTCAGTTTCTTTGTCGAGCCACTTAGGGCGAGCCTGATTTGGGGGACGTCTGTCCTTAAAAGGAATGTAAGTTTGAATCATCTTAGTGAGCGTATTTTGAAATATTTCCCACATCTGATCTACAGGCCTTTCGTTTAATTTTTCCTCCCAATCTGTAAGCTGAAGCTCCTGACGTAGTTCTATGAACTGAGCTTTACTGAAATCGGGTATTTTAGAAGCACAAGTATCTATTCTAAAATTGTTTAGGAGTTTGAATCTGACTAAGTTGTGATCGCTATTTGCAACAGATTCACCGACTTCTACATCAGTTGCCATGCTTTCGCGGCTAGTGATCAATAAATCGAGTAAGTTTCCATATCTTGTGGGCTCTTTTACATGCTGAATTAAGTAATTGTCACACACACACACACACACACACACACACACACACACACACACACACACACACACACACACACACACACACACACACACACACACACACACACACACACACACACACATTTTATGTACATGGATGATATATATGTATACTGTATATCTGTATCATATACGTATACACGTGAGTGTGTGTGTACATATGTATATACATGTTGCTTAGAACACAAAAAAATTGCAGCAATCATACGCTTCCTCGTATTCTGTTATAATGATGGAAGACTGTTAGATGTAGATGTGATTTAAAGAAATGTGAGGTTTGATGTATGACAGGCATTCAGATATGATGGAAAGAGAAATAGGAGAGCAGGTAGAGAAGCCGGAAGGGAGAAAGGGAAATGAGGAAGAAGAGTGAGAGATGAAAGAAAGAAGAGAGGGAAGGGACAAGAAGGAGGTGCACGGAAGAGAAGAAGGTTCGAGGGAAGGAGGGACAGAGGGAAGGAGGGAAGGAGGGAAGAAGGGAAGGAGGGAAGGAGGGAAGGAGGGAAGGAGGGAAGGAAGGAAGGAGGAAAAATGAAAAGGACGTGAGTGAAAGGAGAAGGTGGAGGAGCAGGATTTAGAGGCGGCAAGAAAATATATATAAGACCAAGAAGCTCGTCGAGGTAATCTGTTGCTGCCTGGTCAAGGGTCTGGGACTGGATTAAGCCTGGAAGATGCAAATTTGGAAGAAAAAAAAAAGTGTGTGGAGGGAAGTTGAAAAAAGT
>NC_134802.1:18441359-18443859 GCF_046742065.1 Oratosquilla oratoria | reverse complement strand
AGTCTACGTTTTTTTAGGGAAAATAGATCGATATGGTTTAGTTTATTTTTGTATGATTTATTTCTGATATTTGGAATCCCTTTTGGGGTTTGCCGTTGTCACTTTTTTCAATCTGTCAATGTCTTTAATGAGAGTTGGTGACCATACGGATGCAGCATATTCCAAATGTGGACAAACTAACGATTTATAGAGGCTTGTTAATGACAGATGGACTTTGAAAGCCAAAAGATCGCGTAATCAGGCCTAGATGATTTGAGATCATTACTGATAATTACGCCAAAATCCTTTTCTCTATCTAGTTTTGTTAACGAATTTCCAAATAATTTGTATTCGGACTTTATTTCTATCTTTACCTATGTGCATAACCTTACATTTATTTGGGTTAAATTTTATGAGGGGACGCCTTATAAATGTTTCTTTCTGATTTTCCACACGATTTTATACAGAAAGGAGACAAGAGCTACCTATGGAACCATAGACAAATGAATAAATAGATATGTGAATAGAAATGAAATGTCAACAAAAATGAATAAATGAATAGGTGAATAAATATATAAATGAATGGTAGTTAATGAATGGAATTAACCGTGTAGTTAATGAATGGAATAAACTTCCTGCACAGGTAGTGCAATGTAGTTCAGTTCGAAGCTTTAAGAATCATTTAGATAAATACCTAAGTAAGATGCTGTAATGAATATAATTTATCTTATATTATTTGTTTTTGTTTTGTTATCATTTGTCTGTCTGATTTTTATTTATTATTAGTTATATGTCAATTTATTATTATTTACTATTTACCTGTTTGTTTATTATTTAACTATACCTATGCATTTACTTGTGTATTTTATTTGTTATTTACATTATCATAGTTTTTATTTATTATTTTATTATTATTATGATTTTTTTTTTCGCATCCGACCTAGATATGGATCAAAAGGTCTCCTGTCGGCATGCTCCGCCTTTGTAATCCTTTGAATAAATAAAAAGATATGTAGATAAGTATATAAGGAAATGAATGAATATATAAACAAATCTAAAGGTAAAAATATATGAACGAATAAATGAATTAATGAATAATGAATAATGAATAATGGATAAACGAATAAACGCATAAACGAATAAACGAATAAACGAATAAACGAATAAACGAATAAACGAATAAACGAATAAACGAATAAACGAATAAACGAATAAACGAATAAACGAATAAACGAATAAACGACTAAATGACTAAATGACTAAATGACTAAATGACTAAATGACTAAATGACTAAATGACTAAATGACTAAATGACTAAATGACTAAATGACTAAATGACTAAATGACTAAATGACTAAATGACTAAATGACTAAATGAATAAATGAATAAATGAATAAATGTATAGATGTATAGATGAATAGATGTATAGATGAATAGATGAACAGGTGAATAGATGAATGAATGAATAAATGAATAAATGAAAAGAGAAAAAAAAAGAATAAATGAAAAAGAAATGAATGAATATATAGATAAATAGCTAAATAAATGAATGAATGAATAAAACAATGCACAAATGAATAAATTAATAAGTAGATAAATAAGCAAGTGTATAGCTAAATGAATAAATAAACAATAAGACAGATAGATAGATAGATAAAGAAACAAATATCTAGATAATGAATAAATAAATAGATAAATGAATAAGTAAATAAAAAGTCAGGAGTCCTTTAGCTGTGGTCATGGTCACCACCTTGACCCTGTGTGCACAGACAGACACGAAAAAAAAATATGCGGTGTCAAACAGAAATAAAAGAAAAAAAAACTAAAGATAGGATATTTTTATTCTAGAAGGTTAATCGAGGTAACTGTAGAAGACTAAGGTTTAACTCACAAAAGAGGTTAACTAATATGTCTTTACGCCTCCAGATCACTTGTTCGGGGATAGGAACTACTTTTTTCCTTCTTCTTACGAAGGTGAATGAAATAGACTGCCACTTGATAGAGGAAGACCTTTAGAGCAAAAACTAAGCTTTGGAGGGTTAGTGGTAGTACCTGATAGGTTCTAGGAACCAGAACTTGTACCTGGTAGTCACAAGACCATTTTGAGGTCAATGCTGCACAGTATTTTATTATTGTTTTATTTACTTCCGCTGAAAAAAAACAAGCAAACAATAGCGAAGGTGATAGCAAAGGTTCCATATATTATCCAACTGATGGTAGACAAAACGAATGAAGAAGAGCGGTGTAATTAACAGTTATAAAGAGTGACAAATACAATACGAAACAAGGAGAAGCGATGACTCTTTGGAAAGAAGAACGCGAAGAAGAAGAAACAAACACAGACGAGTTCGAGAAAGGCTCCAAGACTAAATGGAATTAAAAGAAACAGAGAATTAAGAATAAGGAAGGATACACAATAGACAATTATACAGAAAGAAGGAGAACGAGTGAATGGAGGAAGGCAAGCTGAGCATTGGAATTGATAGAGGAGTGAAAGTAAAGATACATAAGGAGAGATA
>NC_134802.1:18416359-18436359 GCF_046742065.1 Oratosquilla oratoria | reverse complement strand
CTTTGTTCAGTAGTGGGCTCAAGATGGCAGATTTGATTGATATATATCAGAAAGGACTACATGGAGTGGTCGAAATATACAGTTCTCTTCTTCATCCGTTTACTTTCTCCGACAGTGTGATTTTTCATCTTCATTTCATATATATATATATATATATATATATATGTATGTATGTATGTATACATATATATATATGTATATATATATGTATATATCTATATATAAATATGTATATATAAATATATTTATATATAAGTATATATATTATATATATATATATTATATATATATATATATATATATATATATATATATATATATATATATATATATATATGCGTAAGTAACCACTAGGAAAAGTAAACTAACAAAGCAGAGCGCTTTCGTACAATAACATCTTCAGTGCTGATATAAAGACGGAATTATAAAATGAGTATATGACTATGTGAGACATGGTGAAGAGGGAATTCGGAGAGGTAGTGGAAGAAGTGCACGTGACATTTGATACTGTCCTCGTAACCAACAATTATGGAACAGTTGCTCATAACTGGTACATTACACTTTAAATAATTCTGAAATTTCATGGCAAATATAACTATCTAATTTGTACAAACCTTGATGGAGATTAATATTTAATCCCCTACTAGATTTGATCACACTACACTCAATTATTTTTTTCTGTTATGCTGTTGTTGTATATGATAACTTTAGCGTTATCCCAGTCAACTGGGTTGTTAAAATTGTTCATGTGGTTTAATATGCCGATAGATTGGTTTCCCTCTCTAACGTATTTCTTGTGTTGATTGATTCGTGTTTTGAGTGTTTTAGCAGTCTGACCAACATAAAACTGTTGACAGAATTATCTATGAGTAATTGTCTTTCAGTGTTATTATTGTTAAAAACTACTATATTTTAAAATTACGTAACATATTTGGAATGTTTTGTAGGTTCTCTTGGTACGGTAGAATTAGCAAGTTATTCATATTAAAAGTTTTAGTTGACCTAAGGTTTTGAAAGGTTCTTTTAGCACAATTGTAAGCTGTATCAAGATCATGTGTAGTGTATTGCAGCTTAGTACTAATATCGTAAATACATCTTATTTCATCATCGATGTACTCTGGGCTGCAAATGCGTAGAGCCCTAAGGAACATCGTAGAAAAAACAGATCGTTTTACTCCATCAGAGTGTGAGGAATAATAGTGTATATATGAACAAACATTGGTTGGTTTACTGTATACACTAAACTTCAACTCACTTTCACAACGTTGATATTACAATCAAGGAAAGGCAGAATATCTTCATTCTCTATCTCCACCGTGAACTTGATGGAATTGACCAAATTATTAAGTTTACATAAAAATAATTCATATTAACTTGAATGGCCCACAGATATAGGATGTAAATGACTTTTTATGTAAACTTAATAATTTGGTCAGTTCCATTAAGTTCATGGTGGAGATAGAGAATGAAGGTATTTTGCCTTTCCTTGATTGCTGGGCAGGTTAGCACGGACGAGAACCTGTGCTGGGTATCTTGTTTTGCCAATTTATGTCGATAAGTTTTCTTAGGCGGGTGGTGTGGAAGTGATACATTTTGCTTGCATGATGTTGTTGAACCATTCACGTTTCATAGCCATAGAGTAGAATGGTAAGGACTATGGCTCGGTACACCGTAATCTTGGTCGATTCAACATGCTCTTGTTGAGCCTTCCAAAGGCAATATAAACTTTAGCGGGTTTGACATTTACATGTCCACCATATTCAGCCTCTGCCCGTTGATGATGTTGGGATCGATGTGTATATATACATATACATACATACATGTATATATATATATATATATATATATATATATACATATGTATATTTCATTTTATCAACCACATTAACATTTTCATTTTAATTCCTTGGAAACACGATCGAGACTAACAAGGAACTCGATGGATGCATATTCGGAAACTAATACGCTGTCGGACTAGGACTAGAACCTAGCCGATACGTAACAAGCTGTGCTATCAAGGGGATATAAGTTGGCCACAATTTTTTATGTGTGTTTGCTGAAGTTACATACATATACATCAATTTTTATACTCAACCCACCCCTACTATGATAGCGCAATTGGTAGTATGTACACAAGTGGGATAGTATTACAGCATATACTGAATGGTCGCTAGCATATATATTTTTTATATTATCAACCACATTACCATTTCATACATGAATTCCTTGCAAATTGATAGAGCAATTGGTTAAATCGCTGTCCATTGGTTATGTATTGGCTAGGTTCAAGTTCTAGCCCAACAGCGTGTCAGCTTCCGAATATGCTTCCATCGAGCTCCTTGTTAGTCTTGATCGTGTTTGCAAGTAATTAAAATGGAAAAAAGTTAATGTGTTTAAGATAAAAATATATGTACTGGCGACTATTCAGTATATGTTATAATACTATTTCTTTTCCCAATTGTGTTGTTATGGCGTGGGTGGCAAAATACAAAAATTCATATATATGTATGCAACTCGAGCATATATATATATATATATATATATATATATATATATATATATATATATATGTAAGAAATTATTATCATAGCATAGCTGAAGTCACTGTCCATTTGTTACGTATCGGCTGGGTTCGAGTCCTAGCCCGACAGCGTATCAGTTTCCGAATATGCTTCCATTGAGCTCCTTCGTAGTTTCGATCGTGTTTCGAAGAAATTGAAATACAAAAAGTTAATGTGATTGATAAGATATATATATGTATGTATGTATGTATGTATATATATATATACACACACACACACACACACACACACACACACACACACACACACACACACACACACACACACACACACACACACACACACACACACACACACACACACACACACACACACACACACACACACACACACACACACACACACACACACACATATATATATATATATATATATATATATATATATATATATAATGTATATATACATATATATGTACATATATATATACATATACATACACACTAACAAACACACACACACACACACACACACACACACATATATATATATATATATAAATATATATGTATATACGTATATATATACATATATACATACATATATATATTTATATATATATAATATATATATATATATATATATATATATATAGATATATATATATATATATATATATATATATATACTTACTGTATTGGTTGTCAGGCCGGATGGTCTTTCATCGCTTTCACTATGCCTCTCCAGATGGTTCTATCCTCTGTCAATTCTTTCCAGTCCTATCTTGGTGTCACCCTCTCCACGTACTTCCTTACTCCATCCATCCATCTGTACCTGAGTCTCCCTAATGATCGTCTGCTCTCTACTCCTCCTTCCGTCACCTTCCTTGGTAGTCTGTCTGCCTCTATTCGGACAGTGTCCAGCCCACATTGCTTTTCCCCGTATTTCATCCTGAATGCACAGTTGTTCGGTTTGATCTCTAATTCCCTGTTATGTCTTCGTCTCCATTTCCCTTCTTCTTCATCATAGACTGGGCCGAGGGTTCCTCTGAGGATAATGTTTTTAAATTTTTCCCGTCTCTTCTCCCTTTATTTGTCAGTGTCCATGTCTCACGTCCGTACAGGACTGTTGGTTTTATTATAATATTATATGTTCTTATCTTAGTTCTTCTGCTGATGGTCCGACTCTTCATAACAGATGCCAGGGCGTGGTAACATCTGTTTCCTACAGCTATTCGTTCGTTTATTTCTATGTCCAATTCATTTCTCTCACTGACAATGGATCCCAGGTACTTGAACTTATCCACTTTCTTCACAGTTAATGATCCAATTTGTTGTTCTCCTGGTGTATAATTGCCATATCTACTTAGTTTCATAATTTTCTTTTTCTGCTCATTGCATTTTAGGCCTATCTGTTCTGCTGTTCTCTGGAATACTGTGAAGATCTCGTTAATTTCCTCCACAGTCTCGGCCACCACATCCACATCATCGACTCCACCTGGATAGTTGGTAATCTGCCTGATTGCTTTCTCCAGTGTAAGATTAAATAGTAAAGGTGACAGCATACATCCCTGCCTAAGACCACTGTGTATATTGAAACTTTCTGTATCTTTTCCGCCAAATCTTACTGTACATCTGCTTCCTATGTAGCACGTTTTATTGAGGGATATCAATTTAGCTGGAATATTTAGTTCTGCCATTATGTGCCATATTGATTGTCTGTGCACACTATCATATGCTTGTTTGAAATCTACAAATAGCTGATATAGGGTCTTACCATATTCGTAATATTTCTCCATTAGTTGGCGGACTGTGTGAATATGATCCGTAGTTGATCTGTTTCGCCTAAATCCATATTGATATTCCCCCCCGACTCCTGTTCTATGTATGGTTTAAACCGCTTCATTAGAATTCTTGTGTTTACTTTGTATAACACACATGGTTGGTTTATTCCCCTACAATTGGCATACTCTACTTTGCTTCCTTTCTTATATATTGGAATAATTACCACCTTTTGCTATTTTGTTGGTAATTTTTCCTTATTCCATATTTCTTTTACTAATTTATAAATCTATTTTCCAGCACTTCACCAACCCCATTTTTAGTAATTCTGCTGGTATCTCATCACAGCCTAGAGCTTTTCCATTTTTTAATTCCTTTATGACCATCTTTATTTTAGCTAATGTTGGTTCTTCAATGGGATCTGTATTTATTACTTCTGCAACCTGGATTGGGTGAACTGGGTTCGGTCTGTTTAGCAACACTGTTCCATGACTTTGTTTTCTCCATATAGCATAACTCCAACTGATCCTTTAATCATCCAATTTCTAGCTTGAATTTTTTTTTTCAGCTCTCAGATTTTGATGGTGTTCTTTCGCTCTACCCTTGTTTATATTATTTTCTATTTCACCTAGTTCTCTATTCAGAACCTCCCGTTTCTTCTGTCTAAACAATCTCTTGGCACTCCCCGTACTCTCTCTTAAGCTTTCTACTAGTCTTAAGTCTGATGGGTTTTGCATTAGGTTTTCTCTAATTCTTCTGCATTCTTTTGATGACTCCTTGCATTCTTCATTATACCAATGGTTTTTTCTAACTGGTATTATGTATGAACTAGATGATGCCAACTCAGTCAAGCATAAGGAAGATACTTTGAAATTCCCATTGCGAACATTTTGACAAATATAGAAGAGTCAAGGGAAAAAGAGTTTCAGAGTCTTTCAGTAGAAAAAGAAAATAATTTTCATAAAAAATCTATAAGATATGATAATTAGAGAGAGAATGAAGGTTCCTAGAAAGGATTTGAATGAATACGTAGTTTTACTAGAATATGCAGCAACTGTTAATCAGTTTTTGGTTAGAATGGGATATCAAGCTAATTTGAATAACTGATATGGTGGAAAGAAAGAGGTAAATTCTGAGATCGCCAATGATCTAGTAATGAGAAGAGGAATATCTCCTTCTTCAGGTTACTCCTGGAGAATTGGAAGAAGCTGGACCCTCACTGAATTTTTTTCTTAAGAATTTGTGGCTAATATTAGATACCTTTATCAAACAGAGAGAAATTAATTTAACAACCTATTTTTTAAAAAACAAATCAAACAAACAGTTACTCCAGACTGGAAAAAGTACAACGGCGAGCCACAAAACTGATTCCAAATATCAAAAATAGATCACACGAAAATCGACTAAAACATATGAATCTGTTTTCCCTAAAAAAGCGTAGACTCAGAGGTGACTTGGTACAGGTCTTTAAAATTCTAAAGGGAACTGACAACATCAAAAGTGAAAAAAAAAATCATATTGAATGAGAATCAGACAAGAAACAATGGTCTCAAACTGTCCGGAAATAGATTCATTTTGGAAGTGCGTAGAAACAACTTCGCCAACCGTGTAGTTAATGAATGGAATAAACTTCCTGCACAGGTAGTGCAATGTAGTTCAGTTCGAAGCTAGAATCATTTAGCTAAACACCTAAGCAAGATGCTGTAATGATTATAATTCATTTTATATTATTTGTTTTTGTCTTATTATCATTTGTCTGTTTGATTCTCATATATTATTAGTTATATGTCAATTTATTATTATTTACTATTTACCTGTTTGTTTATTATCTAACTTTACCTATGCATTTATTTATGTATTTTATTTGTTATTTACATTATTATAGTTTTTATTTATTAATTTATCATTATTGTGATTTTTTCGCATCCGACCTAGATATGGACCAAAAGGTCTCCTGTCGACATGCTTCACCTTTGTAATCCTTTGTAGTTTATCTCGTGTGTAAAGAAAAAGAGAATAAGTATAAAATCTAATTTATAAAAAAAAAAAATCACGGTTCAAAGATCAAATTAGAAAAGAAGGAGGCAAATGATGAGAGAAGAATATGAGAGAAGATATGAAAAAAAATGCACAGTAAAAAAAATAAGACTTAGGAACAAAATGTTGTGACTAATCACAGACAAAAAATGACAAAGAAGAATACGAGGTAACAAATGAAAGAAAACTAAAAACAAAACATAAGTTGAAAAATTTCAGTTGTGTCTGTAGGAGAAGTATTGGAAGAGAGGGAGGGAGGGAGGGAGAGAGAGAGAGAGAGAGAGAGAGAGAGAGAGAGAGAGAGAGAGAGAGAGAGAGAGAGAGAGAGAGAGAGAGAGAGAGAGAGAGAGAGAGAGAGAGAGAGAGAGAGAGAGAGAGAGAGAGAGAGAGAGAGAGAGAGAGAGAGAGAGAGAGAGAGAGAGAGAGAGAGAGAGAGAGAGAGAGAGAGAGAGAGAGAGAGAGAGAGAGAGAGAGAGAGAGAGAGAGACAGACAGACAGACAGACAGACAGACAGACAGATAGACAGACAGATAGACAGACAGAGGGGAGGCTACGTGAGATATTACAAATGGGAAAAGGCGCATATCGTAAAAGGTCGAACAAAACAAAGACAAGGAACTACGCCAGAAAAGGAAAATGCATAATAATTCAGGCGAACGAAAACAGTGGGAAAGAAAAAGCCATTATAAATACGGCAAAAATATGCGATGGAAGGGATGAAAGAAATAGAAAGAAACGATGTTTATGGAATAAGCGAGAGAAAGAAAAATCAAAGGAAACTGAGATATAGGTAGGAAGAGACGATGCAGATAAAATAGAAAGGTTAATCCTTTGGCTATATTGAATAAAATTGTTTGGCGTCAGCGAAATGCAATCATCTGTATTATGTCAAAAATAATAAAGACGCTAATCTTACAGTTTTAATCCTTTCCCTGCCGCAAGGTTTCTTAGCAGAAGAAAACAAACAAGGATAGCAAATACAGAACATGAATGCAGTACTTCTAAGATAGGCTTCGCGCGGAAGTGGAGTAGACTGTACATTGATAACAAAATCAAGCAACTTGAGCTGGATTTGGCACTAAACCGCTAAGTACCTTATGGTGTGAATTCCCAATCTCTTCATCATCATAGTGATGTAATTAGTGCATTTAAAGAGGTATATTAACTCCATTAGATAAACTGACGAGACAGTGATTGGTGTGGCTTGTGTCATTTCTCGTACATATATGTGTTGGTATTGAGCAGTATATGTGGTTCTCTGCTGTTTGTGTGGGTAACATCAGATGTACAACAATCAAACCTTTCTGTCATTTCGTCCTAAGTCAGCTATTTCGTCGGCACAAAATGTAATTATAGTAATGATTTTTTCGTTGTCGATAACCAGCGATTCTATCCCTGAGGACAACATCGCTCTGAAAAGGTGGAGTCACAAAGGGTATAAAGGAGACTTAAGAATGATGAAAACAGAAGGAAGGGATAGTAGAAGGTAAGAGTGATTAATATTATTTTCTTTTTTTAATTAACTAGCACCTCCTGAATGACGGGATGACCCGTCATTCAGGAGGTGCTAAGATAAGAGGGAGGGTGGAGGGGTGTGGAGTGTATTCAGGGATGGAATGGGTGGGAATGATTTTATGCCTTTTTCTTTTTGGCTACCCCCTTGTAAGGGAAAAAAAGCCTTGGTATATGTATGTATGTTAATTAACTAATGCTAGGCTATTCTATTCAGCAGAAAGGACCTCTGAACAACAACGAGCGATGATAGCAGGTGTCCGTGTCAATCTTATGATTATTTCTAATGTTTATAGTTATGTCCACTGTTAATTTCATACAATCCTAGTCATGCACTCGTCTCTAATATGTTCTTAATCCCTCTGCTTAACTTAAACACACGCCCGTGTTTCTATTTTCTGAATGTGAACTACCACTGACTACAGCACCACCACACCCACGACCACTATCACCACACCCACGACCACCACCACCACCACCATCAACAACCACAACAATGACACCAACAACACCAACACCACAACCAACACCATTACCACCACCCTAATCATCACCACCACAATTAACACCACTACAACCACAACCACTATTGACACCATCACAATCACAACTATAATCACCACGACCACCACCTCAATCACCACACCATCACAACCACCACAATCATCACCACCACCTCAATTACCACTACCATCACAACCACGACCATCACCACAACCACCACCTTAATCACCACCACCATCACCATAATCACCACCACCGCCACCACCTCCACCGCAATCACCACCTCCACCGCAATCACCACTTCCACAATCACCATCACCTACACCATCACAATTACCACCATTTCCGTCACAGTCACCACCACCACCTGCACCACCATTACCATCAACACTACCTTCACCATCACTACTACCACTACCATTACCACCATCCTTACCACCACCTTCACCACCACGATTACCAATACCACCACCACTACCATCACCAATACCACCACCACAATCACCACCATCACTATCACCACCGCCACCATCACCTTCACCATCACCACCATCATTACCATCTTCATCATCACCACTACCACCACCAATACCACCACCACAATCACCATCATCACTATCACCACCGCCACCATCACCTTCACCATCACCATCATCATTACCATCTTCATCATCACCACCTCAAATACCACCACCACCTCCACAACCATCGCATGACGTGAGGTATTACAATATGCCTACACGCAGCTGCAGTGTAGGAGTAATAATATCACTGCGACTCCGCCTTTTTCCCAATTCCATCTTATCAAACGGAGGAGAAATGTTATAGAATTACTGCATCATGGCTCTGTTGATGTTAATGACGCGCTGGCCAATAACAGAACAACACGCCAGAACGGTGGGCGGGGCTTATATAATAAGGTCGAAATAAACAATCGTTTCAACTGTTTGTTGGTCTCTTCCACATGATGTCGAATTTAGTAAGTCAAGGATATTCTTCTGGCTATCATCAAGAGGACCCCCTTGATTTGTAGTGTTTAATTACTTTTGCCTATACCTGAGTCAACCTGTCTCTTCTTTCCTCTCCTTCCCCTCTACCCCTTTCCTCACTTCCTGAATTTCTGAGCCAGCTTCCTCTTCTCCTCCCCAACTCCCTCCTAGGCTCCCTTCTCGATCCAGGTTCCCTTTCTCTTTAATAAGGAGCCCTACTCCTCACCCCCACCCTCCATCCCCTCCTGGACTAAACAGGCTCGGGCGTTTACTACACATTATCCGGAAAAAAGTGGTGTGTGTTTAGCGTCCAGGCCGGCGGGGACCTGCCCTACCGCACTACACATTCACCCCCTCCCATCTCCCTCAACCCTCTCAATACCCCACCCTAACTCCCAACCACCACCACCACCATCACCTACGCACACCACCGCCACCACATTGCCACACTCGGCACCAGAATACCATATGATCCACCACACGAACACACTTGGAAACTGGTTTCCTTCCACTGTACTATGCCACAATACTCCCGACGGGAGTCCTCGATGGATCATAAGGGTCAGCTTCCCATACGTGAATCCTACGAAATGGACCAAATGGTACTTGTATCCACGTCCCCCTCCCCTGTACCAACGATAGCCATCCATGAAGTCAATTTAATTCTTTAGTGTTGTGCATCACTGTCCGTATTATGTTGTGGCTGAAGTCAGTCAATTTAATTTGTATCATATTCAGGAATAAAAAAATCTTATCTACCATGTTTTCCTCTTCTACCATGACAATGGTAGATCACACATTATTTCTTTTTTCTCTTCTTTTTCAAAATTGCTAAACCATCTACTCAACTGTGAAAATCATCCTCACTATCTTTCGTTTCCTGGTGGTCGCTTTTTTCACTCATTTCCGTGTCACCCACCCTCCCCTCCTTGGTAACGAAGGGGTTAACAATCTATAAAGAGTATTATCATATCGTGTATTTAGTAGACATAGCAATTATCGCAGTTACAGCGCGAACCGGTTAACCGCATAATGCGTTTTATGAACACAGACACGTAAAAGAGTGCAAGCACCGTTTATCGCATCATATTTCAACCTGGGACACAAACAGCCTGCATAGTGTGCGGGCAGAATATCTAGAGCATAATTATCTGCCGTCGTGTATTCTAGAACAGCAACACCAAGTACATGCAAAGTTAAATCTGTAGAAAGTGAAATCCTCTCTCTAGGCTGAGTAAGTTCGATTTGTGGTAACTATTATTACAAGGGCTTACAAAGAAAAAGCAGAAAGGAAATCTTTTGGTCCATAACTAGGTCGGATGCTAGGAATAGTTAAATAAAGAAATGAATAAACAAACGAACTAGGTTACTGGATAGCATTACGGTACATTGCTTAGGCGCTTGTATGAATGAAACTTACTACATTGCAATGCCTCTGCAGGAAGTTTATTCCAGCCATTTGACTACACGGTTGGCGAAGTTGTTTCTACCCACTTCTAAATTAAATCTACGTTCTGACAACTTGAGACTATTATTTCTTGTTTGATTCGTATTCCTTGTGAAAATTTGATCACATTTGATGTGGTGAATGCAAAAAACATACCCAGGTTTAGTGAAATGAGTTTTAGCCGTCAAAGTCGCGAGAAGGCGTAACCATGTGCAAATGGGTCAATAGTGACAAATTCCCCCTTTTATTAATAAGGACTTTATTCCCATTTGATTAAAATCACCTCTCGACAACGCCACTTTCGGGAGGGAAGTGAGGCTCGTATGTAGTAAGGGAATCTCCTTCAGCTGAATGGAATCGTCTGATGGGGACTGGAGCGCGTGTTTGTACGACGGTGCCTCATACAAACGAATTCATATTTCACCACATTAGCCACCATACATAGCAACTCCATCCTCCTCCCATCAAGAGTTAAGTAGCGACATCGAGCAGCGTTTCCGTACAGTGCACCAGTTAACAGCAAGGCCTAAGCACCAACACCGCCTCTGTGTCACGCCACTTAACATAACATAACCAGTGGGAGAGGACTGTTGTTGAGGACCTTAGGTACACAACTTTTCTAACAAAGGTTATGGGTGAGGGGCCTCCGCAAGGAGACGCTCAGTTGCGGTGAAAGTTGTCGCCTTCCTCCTGTGTGCTTAGATAGATAGCCAGGGCAGGGGATAGTCACTGGTAGACATTAAGGGTTAAACCAAGGTCTCATTAGTCATGAGACAAAATTGAAGCCTACCATGGTACAGGTCATGTAGGTTGTAAACCTATTTAAGTGTTGAAACAATATATATATATATATATATATATATATATATATATATATATATATGCATGTATGTATATATATATATATATATACATATATATATATATATGTACGTATATATATATACATATATATATATTATATATATATATATGTACATATATATATATATATATATATATATATATATATATATGCTGGTACGTTGTGACAAGTTGATGAAGGTGGAAAAAAAAGTCACGGGTCTAGTTCCGAGTTCCTGAGTTTCTTCCTGACCGGTTTCACTCAATGCTTCTTCAAATGAATGTCACATTCCTCTGAAGAAGCATAGAGCGAAACCGGTCAGGAATAAACTCAGGAACTCGAAACTAGACCCGTGACTTCTTTTTCCACCTTCATCAACATATATATATATATATATATATATATATATATATATATAAAAATATATATATATATATATATTTATATATATATATATATACAGTATATATGATAAAAATAGATGAAGGTTGTTTACGTACCCAAGGAGCTAAAGCTTTGACTATCCAAATCGTATGTTTATTGTGTCTATCGCTAAGCGATTTTATCCTGAAAAAACACAGGAAGCCAGTCCCATATGATCTCTCGCCCAACCGCATTCAAATTCCTTCTTTATTCGTACAACTTCAAAATGAACCAAAGTAATCTTGATATCATGTCATAGTTTTCTTCTAAGTCCAACAAAATGCATTACGATCATTATCGAGATAGAAATCTTTAAACCACGTCACTGGGTGCATCATCCATCCCATACACCCTCTCAACCCATCACACCATCCACCTCCCCATTTACTTACACCCCTTCCCCCTTCACCTTTCCACAACACACACCCCTACCCTAACCCGCGGATGCGACTTCATACTACCGCAACCACACCATCACCTTCACACCAAAACCAAAGCCGGAGATTGTGGTGGAAGCTCAGCGGTACCTGTTGCTCCGCGGGTCGTTAAGTGTCGTGGGTGCTTCGTTGGATGCCGGTTGGAGTGCTGTTGTTGCTGATAATTATGCTATCGATATTTGTCTTGTTGTTGTTGGTATTTGTGTTATTACTGATGCTTTTGTTGTTGTTTGATGCTGTTGTTGAATCTTTTGTTGTTGATGACAATGCTGTTGTTGATGCTTTTGTTGTTGATGATAATGCTGTTCTTGATGATAATGCTGTGGTTGATGATGATACCGTTGTTGATGTTTTTGTTGCTGACAATAATGCTATTGCAGTGCTGTTTATGTTGTCGATGATATTATTGATAATGTTGGTGTTGACAGTGCTGGACATGTGATGGCGATAAAAGTATTATAACTAAAATTATGTAATTACAGGTGAAATAAAATGGTTGTGTAGATGGTGTGGTGTGGATGTAAAGGGTATTAATATATCTAAATGTAAATGTAGAAGACAATGAACAGGAATTATCATCTAAAAGTAAAATTCATGAAATCGGCACATCTGAAATAGCTAATAAAAAAAGGAGAGGAAACATTAATTTTTATGAAAACACTTGGGATTACACAAAATTCAAGTAGAAGTTGATGTATACATTACTGGAAGAAAGTGCGTTCGATTCAAAAAGACGAAGATGAATGACGTAATGTCGCTCAAGGAGTTTGGTGCTCAGATGCTCACCATGAAATGTCAGTCTAGTTCATAATCATTAGCGTTATGAGCGTTACATTGACGAAAAGAAACCCGAAATGAGAATGAGATATTTCACTTAAGGTTTTTCACACACTACATATAAAAGGTCATGAAAAATAACTAAATACTATATATAATCATCCATGTAATTTTTTCTTTTCTGAAAAAAAAAATCAACATCACTGTTATTCTCCAGTCTATCTATCTAGCAAACGCGGAGCCACATAATTAGCCCAGTAGTTCTACTTTACGTTAAAACGACTTAGCATAGGCAGCGGAGAGGCACTTCTCCCTAAAGGAACAGGATGATATACCCTGCCCCACAAAAAAGATCATAATCCAGCCTTCATTCACCCACATCTGTAAGTAAATCAAGGTTACAGTGCTTAAGAATATTCCAAAATAAAAGAATATGATACGATATATCTTGCAAAAAGAAAGAAAGAAAAAGAGAGAAAAAAAAAAAAGAGTAATTTCTCGCAATCCTTGTTTGCTCCGGGCAGCATACTCACAAGCGGGCTGGAAGTAGTAAGGGTAGAATTAATTAGTTATCCAGTTAATTGATGATTCCGCAAGAGGCGGCACTAGACCTGCTCTAAGTGGCACTACCGTTGGTAGGTGAAGGGTGAACCCCCTGAACCACGGCCGAAGCCTTCACCTTTACCGTGAACGCCGGGGCAGCTGACGATCATCGGTGGCTGGGAGGTGCCTTGATGTTCATCAGCCTCCTACAGGTTCACACTTATACAACACTGCCAAAAGTCCAACGTTTCTTCCCGGGGAAATCTATTGGAGGGTACGAGGACCAGCGCCGGCATGGGGCCACTGGTCTTAAGTCAGAGAAGCTTGGGGTTATAAACGACTGACAGATTGATTATTTTCATTGGAGATTTGGTTATTATGTACAGAAATGTTATTTTTTTCTCACGGTAGATTCTAATTCTATTAATATCTGTCTGGTCCTGATGGTCAGTTGTGGAAGAGTTAAGCGCTTCTCTTTAGGTCTTTAGGTTCCTGAGAGTAAGTCTCAATAATACCGTTTTAGACACAACTGAGTGTTGATCAGTTATTTGATAGTAAATAAAAATATGAAGATTTGATTGCTTCAGAATATATTGTTGTTCATTCCAAAAGCTTGACAAGGGTAATGTTACCCTCTTCATTACCAATGGGGTGCCATGGAGATGAATGAAATAGTCAAGCGGCAGTTAGAATAAAGAAAATTAAAGTTTATCTAGATGGAATACTATAAAGAGTGTGGGTGTCACAGGAATGTATCCAATATCTTATCGCCAGTATGAACCAAAGAAAAAGGGTCACCCAGTATATAAGGGAGCTTTTCTTTTGATAATTTAATCAGAGGTTCTGTCTTTGGCAAGGATATCGCAGCGAAGAGGTGACGTCGTGAAGGTCGTGAATGAGAGATTTAAGGATGTATGTATGTATGTATGTATGTATGTATGTATGTATGTATGTATGTATGTATGTATGTATGTATGTATGTATGTATGTATGTATGTATGTATGTATGTATGTATGTATGTATGTATGTATGTATGTATGTATGTATGTATGTATGTATGTATGTATGTATGTATGTATGTATGTACGTATGTATGTATGTATGTATGTATGTATGTATGTATATATGTACATATGTATGTATGTATGTATGTATGTATGTATGTATGTATGTATGTATGTATGTATGTATGTATGTATGTATGTATGTATGTATGTATGTAATGTATGTATGTATGTATGTATGTATAAATGTATATATGTATATATGTATGTATGTATGTATGTATGTATGTATGTATGTATGTATGTATGTATGTATGTATGTATGTATGTATGTATGTATGTATGAATTTATGTATGTATGTATGTATGTATTTATGTATGTATGTATGTATGCATGTGTGTATGTATGTATATATGTATATATGTATATATGCATATATGTATATATATGTATGTATGTATGTATGTATGTATGTATGTATGTATGTATGTATGTATGTATGTGTATATGTATGTAGATATCTATATATGTATATATTTATGCATGTATGTATGTATGTACGATAACATAAATAGAAAATTATAATCTTCTTTGGGCGGAGATTAATCTTCAATCATGAAAGAATACTGTCTGACTCTAGCCGTAAAGGTATAAGTGGATCTTTCTGATGCTCTGTATGCATAGAACATATGCATTCAGTGGCCCAGACCGGTGTTGGGGGCTATGACGCGAGGGAAAATGTTTAATTACACAACTTGAAACCAATAAGCTGGGGCCACGGTCATCCCATTAGGCTGTATCACGTTTTCTACGGAATTGTGAGATTTTTGCTCCTCGTTCCTGTTGTTCCTTCGTTTTCGTTATTGTTGTTGTTATTATCATTGTTGTTGTTGTAGTTGTTTTTGTTATTGTCGTCGTTATTGTTGTTGACATACCTGGGTATCTATACTGAGCAGCCAAAAGTGTATGATAGAATACGGATTTTTTTCTATCCTTCAGCTATCTTATTATAATATTCATTTTGATAATAAATACGCCAAAACATACGAGTTGATTGTTTGGCTTTAATGACTAGATAGAACTTTCTCCTTTAACGATGATGAATTTGGCGCGAGTGACGATGTTGCTAAGAAATCGGATTTATTTCCATTCAGGAAATGAGTGAACATATCTGGCATAAGGTTCTGTCATAAGGTACATAAAAAAATCTATGAAACAAGGGAGAGAGAGAGAGAGAGAGAGAGAGAGAGAGAGAGAGAGAGAGAGAGAGAGAGAGAGAGAGAGAGAGAAAGAAAAAGAAAGAGAGAGAGGGAGAGAGATTGTTTTAGTGCATTTATTATCAAAATAAATATTATAAAGAAATAGCTGAAGGATAGAAAAAAATCCGTATTCCTCCTATTATATACTTTTGGCTGCTTAGTATAGATACCCAGGTATATCAGCAGCAACAACGACGACAGTAATAATAACAACTACAACAACAACAATAATAACAACAACAGTAACAACAACGAAACAACAACAGCAACGTGAAGCAAAAATCTCACAATTCCGTATAGAGAGAGAGAGAGAGAGAGAGAGAGAGAGAGAGAGAGAGAGAGAGAGAGAGAGAGAGAGAGAGAGAGAGAGAGAGAGAGAGAGAGAGAGAGAGAGAGAGAGAGAGAGAGAGAGAGAGAGAGAGAGAGATTGTTGTCTCTCTCTCTCTCTCTCTCTCTCTCTCTCTTCCTCTCTCTCTCTTTCTCTCTCTCTCTCACACACACACACACACACACACACACACACACACACACACACACACACACACACACACACACACACACACACACACACACACACACACACACACACACACACACACACACACACACACACACACACATACACGCGCGTGTCCGTGTCCTGTCGCAGATCTGACTAGGCGCTAAGCAGCAGCCAGGGTCAGCTTGTTGACCCATAACCCTATTTCTAAGCTTGCGGTACAGAAACAATGTGCGGACCAACTTTGCAAAATCTCTCACCCTCATATCGATACACACCTAGTCAAATGTATACGTGGAAACGAGGATGCGGTTATCCACCAAGCTCAGTGATTCAAAGCCTAAAAAACATGAAACTTTTTCGCAATCGTGGCCGACACGGTGGTTCAAAAATTACCCGAACAGTGCCTGTGATTACAAATAAAAGAAGTGCTACCAAAAAAGGAAATGTTGAGCCAAGACAACGAAATTTCAATGGAGTTCCACGTGTTTGATACAGCCTACCCTCCATCATACGAGTACTATCTAATGTCACCTCATTAGCCAACAAAATGGAAGAAGTGATTGAATTAGTGCGCTCCACAGGCTGTGACGTGATGGCAATTACAGAAGCGTGGCAGATAATTCCCGAAGTGTGTAATATAGAAAATTTTGTACTTTTTTCACCATCTCAGAGTAAACCGCAGAGGCGGTGGTGTGGCATTGTATTGTCGAGCTGACCTCAACCCCTTATACCTCAGGGTTGACATACCAGAGGGAGTCGAGGCTTTGTGGGTCAAACTTACCCCCCGCTTCCATCCCCGCCACACAGCCTCTATCATAATGTGCGTGATATACCACCCTCCTCGCGCCAACACTGCCCTCCTCCTCAACGATCACATCATTGAAACTGCTGACTCCCTCCGCTTAAGGTTTCCTGCTGCCAAATTAGTTGTGTGTGGGGACTTTAATCGCCTGGACACAAGTGACATTTTACACCATTTAAATCTCACGCAGGTAGTGACCTTTCCCACCCACGACCAAACAACCCTTGACCTAATTATGACTGACATGGCGCAGCTGTACTCTCCCCCGAGACCTCTCCCCCCCATCGGTAAGAGCACGCACCTCACCATCCAATGGTCCCCTGCCCCTAGTGCAGCCACACACAGGATTAAAGTCACCAGACAGCACCGCCCCATGCCTGATTCCGCCATGAGGGAATTTGGCAGGTGGATAGTGGAACACCCCTGGCTGGAGGTTCTGAACGTTGACGACGTGGAGACCAAGTGGAGAAATTACTCCACCACTACAATTGAGGCCTTTCACCACTTCTTCCCTGTAAAGGATTTCTCTGTCCATCACTCTGACGCCCCTTGGATGACACCACATATCAAACGTCTCATCAAACAACGCAACAAGGCATTTTACACCGACCGAGCCCAGTTCAAGTTCCTAAGGAATAAGGTCATCAGATAGATAAGTACCGCCAAATCCTCTTACTACCCAAACAAATTGCAACACCTCAAACAACAACGCAACAACACTCAGTGGTTCAGCAAGATCAAGGCTCTTTGTGGCCTGCAGGCCTGGGCTGCACCTGTCACCTGACCTAGCAGCCCAGGAGATCAACTCCCACTTCGCCTCTATCTGTCAGACTTTACCCCCTCTCGACCCCTCCCGCCTACCTGCCTACCTCCCTTCCCCCTCACCCCCCATTCAAGTTCAAGTTGCCGATGTAGCCACAAAGTTGGGTAAACTGAAAAATAATAGATCCACAACTCCCTCTGACCTTCCTATTAAAATCTACAAGGAATTTGCCCCTGAACTTGCCCTCCCACTTTCCTCCACAATCAATGCCTCTTTAAGCCAAAACACCTGCCCCAGCGACTGAAAAATCTCATATGTCACTCCCATTCCCAAAACCCTCAGCCCACAATCACTAAGTGACCTTAGACCCATCGCCATCACCCCTATCCCAAGCCTTATATGTGAAGATTTGGTTTTTAACTCAGTTTACAGCAACATAAAAGACTCAATAGATGCCCAACAATTTGGCAACATGAAATCCTCTTGTACCACTCACTGTCTCATTGACTTACTCAACTTCCTTTACAGCAACCTAGACAAGCGTAACACATCTCTAGCTGTCACCTTTGTAGACTTTAGGAAGGCCTTTGACCTTGTTGACCACAATGTTGTTCTCTCCAAAGCCATCCAACTGGGGATCCAGCCCCACCTAATAGCATGGCTGGCAGATTTCCTCACCGGACGACAGCAGGCGGTCAACTTCCCCCCTCCTCCCCCTGACCTGTGGGGTCCCCCAGGGTACCAAAATGGGTCCCCTATGCTTCCTCATCCTTATTAATGACGCCCTCATGGACACTCCTCATAGATGGAAATATGTGGATGACAGCACCGTAGGCATCCCCATCAACACCAGGCGGCCTGATTACGCACCACTACAAAGCACCCTGAACGAGCTCATGGCGTGGACGGAAGACAACAACGTCCCAATTAACACCAACAAGACCGTAGTGATGCACTTTTGTACCTCCACACATGCGGTGGCTCCTCCACAACTTTCATTGGGCCCCCACCCCCTCCAACTGGTCCAATCCACCAAGATCTTGACAGACAGACAGACAGACAGACAGACAGACAGACAGACAGACAGACAGACAGACAGACAGACAGACAGACAGACAGACAGAGCTCACTGATACGCGTTTGCACAACCAGGAATTAAGACACGTGATATACTCGTGCTGTAGTTCAGCACATGATCCAATTTGATTGTAGGGAAAATTTAACCCAAGTATATTCACCTACCGCTCAGTTTATAAAGGTTCAAGAAGAAGTGATCTCATTCAAGAGAGGTTCTGAAACGAACTGAATAAATACTCTTAAGTAGTACTCATTACAAAAGAAGCAGCTTCCAATAGGGAAAGGGTAAGAGCGCTGGTGAACCTTTATCAAATAAATACAATTCCAATATTGTATCAAAGTGATTTAGATCAACATAAAAGGAAAGGCAAGTTTGTAGAAGTTTACTGCAAAATGTGTAAATGTAGCAAATGAAATTAATACAATTCACTTACAATTCATTTGTACACACTAAATAGAATTCCTTTGCTGTTTGCTAATGCATCTGGCCGGTCGGTCTACTCCCGTGCCGACACCGGGGCGGTCCCTCGCCCGCAATCCATCGCATCTGGGCTGGAGGAGACCGGCCATCCTGTGCGACAATCCACTCCGCAATCCACGGCAATGTCTCCCAAAGCGTCGATTGTCGGACACCTCCTTACTCTTGAAACTTTATCTCCTAGCTCCCATCTCCCCCCACTCCCCACCCCTCTCTTCTTCCTCCCCTGGCCTCCTCCTCTGCCTCCTACTTCTCCTCGTTTTTTTTTATTCTCCTTCTCTTCCTCCAACTCTTCCT
>NC_134802.1:18398859-18411359 GCF_046742065.1 Oratosquilla oratoria | reverse complement strand
TTGCGCGATCTTTTGATTTCAAAAGTCCATCACTCATTAACAAGCTATATAAATCGTTAGTTCGTCCACATTTGGAATATGCTGTTTCTGTATGGTCACCGAATCTCATTAAAGACATTGACAGACTGGAAAAAGTACAACGGCGAGCCACAAAACTGATTACAAATATCAAAAATAAATCATACGAAAATCGACTAAAGCACATGAATCTGTTTTCCCTAAAAAAGCGTAGACTCAGAGGTGACTTAATACAGGTCTTTAAGATTTTAAAGGGAATTGACAACATCAAAAGTGACAAAATTTTCACATTGAATGAGAATCAGACAAGAAACAATGGTCTCAAACTGTCCGGAAATAGATTCAATTTGGAAGTAGGTAGAAACAACTTTGCCAACCGTGTAGTAAATGAATGGAATATACTTCCTGCACAGGTAGTGCAATGTAGTTCAGTTCGAAGCTTTAAGAATCAGTTAGATAAATACCTAAGTAAGATGCTGTAATGATTATAATTTATCTTATATTATTTGCTTTTGTTTTGTTATCATTTGTCTGTTTGATTTTCATTTATTATTAGTTATATGTCAATTTATTATTATTTACTATTTACCTGTTTGTTTATTATTTAACTATACCTATGCATTTATTTTATGTATTTTATTTTTTATTTACATTATTATAGTTTTTATTTATTGTTTTATTATTAATATTATTTTTTTTCGCATCCGACCTAGATATGGATCAAAAGGTCTCCTGTCGGCATGCTCCGCCTTTGTAATCCTTTGTAAGACCTGTATCAAGTCATCTCTGAGTCTACGCTTTTTTAGGGAAAACAGATTCATGTGTGTTAGTCGATTTTCGTATGATTTATTTTTTATATTTGTAATCAGTTTTGTGGCTCGCCGTTGTACTTTTTCCAGTCTGTCAATGTCTTTAATGAGATTCGATGACCATACGGAAACAGCATATTCCAAATGTGGACGAACTAACGATTTATATAGCTTGTTAATGAG
The DNA here is from genome assembly GCF_046742065.1 of Oratosquilla oratoria. NCBI lineage: Eukaryota > Metazoa > Arthropoda > Malacostraca > Stomatopoda > Squillidae > Oratosquilla > Oratosquilla oratoria. The sequence continues at coordinate 18,410,349 of NC_134802.1, read as the reverse complement.
TGATGGACTTTTGAAATCAAAAGATCGCGCAATCAGTCCCAGAATCTTATTTGCTTTCTCAGAGGCTGAAATACACTGCTTGGATGATTTGAGGTCGTTACTGATAATTACGCCAAGATCTTTTTCACTATCCACTTTTGTTAACGAATTATCAAATAACTTGTAATCGTACTTACTGTTATTTTGACCTATGTGCATTACCTTGCATTTACTTGTGTTAAATTTCATTAGCCACTTTTCAGACCATTGCTGTAATTGATCTAAATCTTCTTGAATATCTAATTGGTTTGAGTGATCATTTGCCACTCCGCACAGTTTTGTATCATCAGCAAATTTGGAAACAGTAGATTTTAGTCCATGGTCTATATCATTTATATATACTATGAATAGAAGTGGTCCAAGAACGGAACCCTGAGGAACTCCACTTGCAACACTTTTCCATCCAGAAGTTTTTCCATTTAAAACAACTCTCTGTTTTCGACCATTCAACCAATTACTAGTCCAACCTAATAGGCTACCACTTATTCCATGCAAAGCTAATTTAGTAAGTAGTCTTTCGTGTGGGACGGTATCAAAAGCTTTTGCAAAGTCTTGATATATTAAATCTATATTGTTTCTTTTGTCATTCGAGACAACTGTGTTGTAGAATTCGAGTAAGTTAGTCATGCAAGAACGTTTCCGTCGGAATCCATGCTGGCTATCATTTATCAAACGGTTACTTTCTAAATGATGTTCGATAGCATCTCTGATGATAGTTTCCATTATTTTTCCTACGATTGAAGTCAAACTTATAGGCCTATAGTTATTTGGTTTCTTTTTGTCACCTTTTTTGAATATGGGAGTAACGTTAGCTAGCTTCCATTCTCTTGGGACATCTCCGGATATGATGGATTTCTTGAAAGTAATTTCTAATGGAACGACAATCTCATTTTTAATTTCCTTTAAGATTCTTGGATGCCAATCGTCAGGCCCTGGTGTTTTATTAACTTTGAGTGTCTCTATACAACTTTTAATTTTTTCTTTTGTTATATTTACCGTAGTGAGTAAGTTTACCCCAGACTTTTCACAGGTTTCAGTTTGGAATTCACTTTGAGGTGTTTCGTTTACAAATACCGAGCTAAAATAATTGTTTAAGATATTACACATTCCTTCATTTGAATATTCAAGTTGACCGTCAGCAGATAATAGTGGACCAATGTGATTCCTAACAACCTTTTTATCTCTAATGTAACTATAGAATTCTTTGGGATTCTCTTTGGATTTGTCAGCGATGTTCATTTCGTATTGTCGTTTTCTTTTTCTTATTGTCTTTTTTAAATCTCTCTGTATTGATACATAAATTTCATAGTCATTAGATGCACCCGAGCACTTATATTTCTTATAAGCCTGTCTTCTTCTTAGCAATACTTTTTTCAGTTTCTTTGTCGAGCCACATTGGGCAAGCCTGATTTGGGGGACGTCTGTCCTTAAAAGGAATGTAAGTTTGAATCATCTTAGTGAGCGTATTTTGAAATATTTCCCACATCTGATCTACAGGCCTTTCGTTTAATTTTGCCTCCCAATCTGTAAGCTGAAGCTCCTGATGTAGTCCTATGAACTGAGCTTTACTGAAATCGGGTATTTTAGAAACACAAGTATCTATTCTAAAATTGTTTAGGAGTTTGAATCTAACTAAGTTGTGATCGCTATTTGCAACAGATTCACCGACTTCTACATCAGTTACCATGCTTGCGCGGCTAGTGATCAAAAGATCGAGTAAGTTTCCATATCTTGTGGTCTCTTTTACATGCTTAATTAAGTAACTGTCACCAAGAAAATCAATCAAGCGACTACCTATATGGCCATGTTCAAGGGTCATCCAATCAATGTCAGTAAAATTGTAATCACCCATTATCAATATATCCCGGTTCCAGAAACTAGACAGTTCTTGAAATAACAGTTTGTCGTCTGCTAATGATAATGTCTTTGGCCTATATATTACACCTATATTCATTTTTTTGTCCATTTGTTTGGGTTAACTCAACCCACAAGCTATCATATGCATCCTGTTTCACTTTCTCTAAAACACAGGCATGAACATTGTTTTTGACGTACAATAGAACACCCCCACCTTTCTTGTGGTTTCGATCCTGATGAAAGTGTTTAAATCCCGCAATATCAAATTCAGCTTCGAACTCTGTACCATTTAACCATGTCTCAGTTATTCCTATCATATCGAGATTTTCGCTTTTGACATACGCCTGTATTTCTTGAAATTTGTTCTTAATACTACGAGCATTAAAATACATGATATTTTTTCCTCCACTATAATTACATCCCATCGTGATCTTTTGTCTTCCACTGTCATTACATCCTATCTTGATATTTTGGCCTTCATTGACATTCTGTCCGGTATCCCTTCCTAAAATTATATTTTGTCCTTCAGTGACATTGTATCCTACCGTGATATTTTCTCCTCCGTTATCATTACATCCTATCGTGATATATTGTTCTCCACTCTCATTACTTCCCATCGTGATATTTTGTCCTCTATTGTCATTACATCCCATTGCGACATTTTGTCCTATGACATTACATCCTTATGTGACATTTCGTCCTCTAGCGACATTACATCCTAGTATGATATTTTGGCCTTCATTGACGTTCTGCCCGGTATCCCTTCCTAAAATTATATTTTGTCCTTCACTGACATTATATCCTACCGTGATATTTTCTCCTCTATTATCATTACATCCTATCGTGATATTATGTTCTCCACTATCACTGACATTATATCCTACCGTGATATTTTCTCCATTATCATTACATCCTATCGTGATATTTTGTTCTCCACTATCATTACTTCCCATCGTGATCTTTTGTCCTCCACTGTCATTATATCCCATTGCGACATTTTGTCCTATGACATTACATCCTAATGTGACATTTCGTCCTCTAGAGACATTACATCCTATCATGATATTTTGGCCTTCATTGACATTCTGTCCGGTATCCCTTCCTAAAATTATATTTTGTCCTTCACTGACATTATATCCTACCGTGATATTTTCTCCTCCATTATCATTACATCCTATCGTGATATTTTGTTCTCCACTATCATTACTTCCCATCGTGATCTTTTGTCCTCCACTGTTATTATATCCAATTGCGACATTTTGTCCTATGACATTACATCCTAATGTGACATTTCGTCCTCTAGCGACATTATATCCTAAAATTATATTTTGTCCTATACTGGCACATTGTTCTACATTAATGCTATGCTCTACACTGTTTTCCCAAGTACATTCTATTTCCCCCTTCCCTTTGGGCTTCTACCCTAAAAAAAGAGCTAATTCATTACAAACTCCCACAATGAGGTTTGTAAGAACATCTTTGCCCCATCAGAAGCGTAAAGGTCATGGCGCCTAAAAAAGAGATACCAAGGATCAAGAAAGTGGTAATCCAATTGTGTGCACAACTGCGATATCCTATCATTGATCCCTATGGCTCTACTGTTCCAACACGAGCCTGCGTAGATCCTCGGGAGGATCCCACAGACTACGTGACGGCTCCCACGTTCCTTCATCTCCTGAAGGAGGACCTTGTAATTCCGAACAAGCTCCTCTGATCTCACCCCACCTACATCGTTACTTCCCGTATGAACAATCGTAACCGTGTTCTTCCGTCCTTGCTCCCTGATGGACCGGGTACAATCGACGATCCCACGGCCCGGTTGACATACAAGCTTGCAACGTCGCTTAGTCTTCCGCTGCAGGATATCGTCATAGCCTCGCACCACGGAGTCCCCCACCACCAAGAACTCCTGGTTTTCAGCCACTTCATCCTCCAGTAGAGCAAAACGATTGGCTAGACCCAGCGGTTGCTCCACAGGGCACACGTCTATCGAACGCGGGCTCGACAAACGGGACCCCACGGAGCGCCACTCGCTCATGGCAGTGACAGTAGGGGAAGAAGTGGAACGCTCTTTTGGTTGTGGGGAGGGTTCACTCTTCTCACGGAGCGCACTCCTGAGAAGACGAATTTCCTCCTCACACATCCTGAGACGGACCTCTAGGTTCATGCAACCTTCACAAGCCATTTCGCTCCCCCTCTAGCAATAAAAACGGCAAAGAGAAAATACAAATCAACAACAACAAAAAATCAAAGTGGTCTCTAATAGACTAAATACGCGAAGCTTACTCTGCTTACCTTATACTGTTTCTCCTACCTTTGGAGTACGGTAACAGAAAACTGTTTTGAATTTAAATAGAACACTGCACTTTATCTTATATCTGCAACTGTATAGCGCTATACGTATACAATCACAAAAACACAACACAATCACTTAACACTATTCGGAGATATAAATTTCACAGGTATTCGCTAGCTGGTGTCTGTGCAGAAAAAAGAGGTTTCTAGCTGAGGTCACGAGCGGACTGAGCTGAGGTCACGAGCGGACTGAGGTCACGAGCGGACTTAGGACACGAGCGGACTGAGGTCACGAGCATACATACATACATACATACATACATACATACATACATACATACATACATACATACATACATACATACATACATACATACATACATACATACATACATACATACATACATACATACATACATACATACATACATACATACATACATACATACATACATACATACATACATACATACATACATACATACATACATACATACATACATACATACTTACATACATGCATGCATACATACATACATACATACATACATACATACATACATACATACATACATACATACATACATATATACATACATACATACATACATACATACATACATACATACATACATACATACATACATACATACATACATACATACATACATACATACATACATACATACATACATAAATACATACATACATACATACATACATACATACATACATACATACATACATACATAAATACATATATACATGTATGCATGCATACATGCATACATACATACATACATACATACATACATACATACATACATGCATACATACATACATACATACATACATACATACATACATACATACATACATACATACATACATACATACATACATACATGCATGCATGCATACATACATACATACATACATACATACATACATACATACATACATACATACATACATACATACATACATACATTCATACATACATACATATATACATTCATACATGCATGCATGCATACATTCATACATACATACATACATACATACATACATACATACATACATACATACATACATACATACATACATACATACATACATACATACATACATGCTTGCATGCATACATACATACATACATATGTACATTTATACATCAATCAATCAATCAATCAATCAATCAATCAATCAATCAATCAATCAAATCAGCCATCCTGTGTCAACTGGTGAACAAAGGCCTCTTTTATAGCATTCCATAAATCACACGACCGCTCCAACCTCTGTCACGTCACTCCTGCAAATTTCTCAATCTCGTCTCTCCTTTTCCTGTCTGGTCTCCCCCTTCCACGCTTCCTATCTCGCGGCTTCCACTCAGTAACACACTTGCTGCATCGTTCATCAGTCGTTCTCACTAACTTATATGCCCAATTCCACTTCCTCTCTTTCACCGCCTCCACGTATCTTCCACTCTAATCTGCTTTCTCACCCAACTTGCTCTCTTTTAGTCTCTCAACGTTATTCCCATCATTGATATCGCCATTCTCCTCTGTGCAGTCCTTAGCTTTGTTTCCATCACCTTCGTCAGTTTCCAAGTCACACCCGTAGATTATTGCTGGCATAATGCATTAATTGTAAGCTTTATGTTTCAAACATAAAGGTAGAGAGCCTCTCAGGACTTTATTATACTTACCAAACACTTTCCAACCAATTGTAATACGTCTTTTTATTTCATTATCATGATCTTTTGTCACTTTCATCGCCTGGCCTAAATAATTATATTCCTCAACTTCTTCAAGACTGTCATCAAAGGATTACAAAGGAGGACCATGCCGACAGGAGACCTTTTGGTCCATAACTAGGTCGGATGCGAAAAATATATATAAATAGATAAAAAATAGATAAAATAATTTTTTTAATAATATAAATAATAATATATAAAATGAATAATACATAGGTATAGTTAAATGATAAACAAACAGATAAATAGTAAACAATAATAAACTGACAAGTGAATGATAATGAATGGAAATTAAGTAAATAATAAATAGACAGGCAAGTATTAACAAACAAATAATCAAATGATATAAAGTAAATGGCTGCCATTACAGCATGTTGCTTAAACGTTTATCTAAACGAATCTCAAAGCTCCGAACTGAACTACATTGCACTGCCTCTGCAGGAAGTTTATTTCATTCATTAACTACACGGTTGACGAAGTTGTTTCTACCCACTTCCAAATTGAATCTATTTCCTGACAGTTTGAGACCATTATTTCTTGTTGGATTCTCATTCAGTAGAATTTTGTCATTATTGATGTTGTCAATACCCTTTAGAATCTTAAATAACTATATCAAGTTACCCCTGAGTCTATGCTTTTTTAGGGAAAACAGATTCATATGTTTTAATCGATTTTCGTATGATTTATTTTTGATGTTTGGAATCTGTTTTGTGGTTCTCCTTTGTACTTTTTCCAATCTGTCAATGTCTTTAATGAGATTCGGTGACCATACAGAAACACATATTCCAAATGTGGACGAACATACCATTTATATAGCTTGTTAATGAGAGATGAGCTTTTGAAGTCAAAAGATCGCGCAATCAGTCCTAGAATCTTATTTGCTTTCTCAGAGGCTGAAATACAATGCTTAGATGATTTGAGATCGTTACTGATAATTACGCCGAGATCCTTCTCACTATCCCCTTTTGTTAACGAATTTCCAGATAACTTGTAATCGTACTTACTGTTATTTCTACCTATGTGCATTACCTTGCATTTACTTGTGTTAAATTTTATTAGCCACTTTTCAGACCATTGCTGTAATTTATCTAAATCTTCTTGAATATCTAATTGATTGAAGTGATCATTTGCCATCCCGTACAGTTTTGTATCATCAGCAAATTTGGAGACAACAGATTTTAGTCCGTGGTCTATATCATTTATATATACTATGAATAGAAGTGGCCCAAGAACGGAACCCTGAGAAACTCCACCCGTAACATTTTTCCATCTTGATGTTTTGCCAATTAAAACAACTCTCTGTTTTTTATCATTCAACCAATTTCTAACCCAACTTAATAGGCTACCACTTTTTCCGTGTGAAGCTAATTTAGTAAGTAGTCTTTCGTGGGGGACGGTGTCAAAAGCTTTTGCAAAGTTTAGATATATTAAATCTATTTTGTTCCTTTTGTCATAACTCAAGATGACTGTGTTGTAGAATTCGAGTAAATTAGTCACGCAAGAACGTTTCCGTCTGAGTCCATACTGGTTATCATTTATCAAACAGTTACTTTCTAAATGATGTTCGATAGCATCTCTGATGATAGTTTCCATCATTTTTCCTACGATTGAAGTAAAGCTTATAGGCCTGTAGTTATTTGGTTTCTTTTTGTCACCTTTTTTTTAATATTGGAGTGACGTTAGCTAGCTTCCATTCTCTTGTGACATCTCCGGATATGATGGATATTTTGAAAATAATTTCTAATGGAACAACAATCTCATTTTTTATTTCCTTTAAGATTCTTGGATGCCAACCATCAGGCCATGGTGTTTTATTAACTTTGAGTTTCTCTATACACCTTTTAAAAAAAATTCTTTTATTATATTTACCGTAGTAAGTTTACCCTAGATTTTTCACAGATTTCAGTTTGGAGTTCCCTTTGAGGTGTTTCGTTTATGAATACTGAGCCAAAATAGTTGTTTAAAATATTACACATTCCTTCGTTTAAATATTCAAGTTGAACGTCAGCAGATAATAATGGGCCAATGTGATTCCTTATAATTCTTTTATCTCTAATGTAACTGTAGAATTCTTTGGGATTCTCTTTGGATTTATCAGTAATATTAATTTGGTATTGTCTTTTTCGTTTTTTTATTGTCTTTCTTAAATCTATTTGTATTATTACATAACTTTGATAGTCGTTAGGTGCACCCGAGCACTTGTATTCCTTATAAGCCTGTCTCTTCTTAGCAATACTTTCTTCAGTTTCTTTGTCGAGCTATTTTGGGCGAGCCTGATGAGGGGACGTCTATCCTTAAACGGGATGTAAGTATGGATCAACTTAGTAACCGTATTTTGAAATATATCCCTCATCTGATCTACAGGTCTTTCGCTTAAAATTGCCTCCCAATCTGTAAGATGAAGCTCCTGACGTAGTCCTATGAACTGAGCTTTACTAAAACCGTGTATTCTAGATGTACATGTATCTGTTGTAAGATTTTTTAGCAGTTTGAATTTAACTAAGCTGTGATCGCTATTTGCAATAGTTTCACCAACCTCCACATCGGCTATCATGCTTTCAATTACAATTACTTTACTTTGAATTTTCGTGTTAAACATTACTTTGGTTTTGGTTTTATTCATTTTAAACCTACTTTGAGACTTTCCTTGTTCAGATCACTCAACATATCTTGCAAGTCTTCTGTTCTTTCTGAAATAAGAATAATGTCATCCGCAAATCTTAGGTGGTTCAAATATTCGCCGTTAATCTTCAAATCTTTCTCTTACCAACTCAACCTTCTGAAAATATCTTCAAAGCAAGCTGTAAATAATTTGGGTGAAATGGTATTACCTTGCTGTACTCTTTTTTTGGTCTTGATCTTTTCTGAATCTTTATGTAGTCGAATTATAGCGGTATCTTTCGCATAAATCTTTTCCAAAACCCTTACAATCTGTTCGTTTGTACCGTGCTTGCGTAGCAAGTTTAGTATTGCTATTTGTTCTACCGAGTCAAAGGCCCTCTTGTAATCTACAAAAGATAAACGCAAAAGTATATTGTATTCTGTCGTTTTCTCGATTAGTTGGTTAATTGCCTGCAAATGGTCTAGAGTCGTGTATCCGCCCCTAAAACCTGCTTGTTCTCTTGATTGGTTTCTATCTAAAACTTGACTCAGTCTATTTGTAAAGATCTTGGAGAATACTTTATATGCATTTGATAGTAAGTTAATAGGTCGATAGTTACTAAGATCCTTCTGGTCTACTTTTTTATGAAGCAAAATCAATATAGCATTGCACCACGATTCAGGAACGCTTTCTTAACGTAATCACTGGATGTACAACTGAGCTAACTTAATATGAACTTCTTTCCCTACGTCTTTCAGCAGATCTATCGATATACCATTTTCCCCAGGTGGATTTCCTCGTTTCATATTTCTTTAGAGTAAATTCTACTTCCTTTGTAATCTCTGGTACACTACTAACGTCAATACATGAACTTACTGATTCAACTACGGTCTTCGATGAGTAAAGCTCTTGGTAAAATTCTTCTACTCTTTTTACCATTCTGTCTCTTCAGTTAATGATTTCTCCATTTTCATCTTTCAAACATATCATTTGCTGTCTTCCAAAAGCATAGCTGCGCTCAGTCCCTTCAATACTTTTACCTCTCCGAATAGCTTCCTCTATTTCATCCATGTTTTTCTTTCTTTTCTCTGGTCTCTGCCTTTTGTTGATATTATTTAGCTCTACTCTTTCTATTTCGTCTCTCCTGCTTTTAATCTGCATTGTCCTCCTTCTTTTAATTACATACATACATACATACATACATACATACATACATACATACATACATACATACATACATACATACATACATACATACATACATACATGCATGCTTGCATGCATACATACATAAATACACACAAGCAAGCACATACGTACACACACTCACCCACGCACACACACACACGCGCGCGCACATACATACATACACGCAAACATGCACACAAACACATACACACAAATACACACACGAATACACACACACACACAGAACACACACACACACACACACACACACACACACACACACACACACACACACACACACACACACACACACACACACACACACACACACACACACACACTCACACACACACACACACACACACACACACACACACACACACACACACACACACACACACACACACACACACACACACACACGCACACACACACACACACACACACACACACACACACACACACACACGCATACACACGCACACACACGCACACGCACACACACACAAAGACGCACACACACACACACACACACACACACACACACACACACACACACACACACACACACACACACACACACACACACACACACACACTTACGTGCTTATAGTAGCCCGTCGCTGACGACGATGACGTTGCACCATGCCTAGAAGTGGTATTACACCAGATGAACTCGCTGGTGGCTGTGGAGTCCGATTCTCGATTTGCATATACGGCCGCAGGTATCACAGGGAAAGTTGCCCTCTGCCTGATGTGTCGCATGTCTATGCCGTCTTCGATGTTCTGCCCGATCGTTGTAGGTGGAAGTGAGAGTATCTAAGTCGTTTTGGCATGTAGATCGCCATTCTCTCCGATCGGCAGCAACATTTTCAATGGTGGTGGGTTCGATGCCACATTTTTTCAGCGTTGTTTTCAGATGGTCCTTGTGTCGTTTACGTGGGCCCCCAGGGTGGCGTCTGCCCTCAGCAAGTTCTCCATAGAGAACTTTACGTGGGTCCATTTGTGTGCGTCGACGGATTTCACTGTGAGGTACCTTGTGCCACCATTTTAGACCCAGTATGCGCTGTAAGCAGCTGGTGTGAAAGGCCTACAGCTTTTTCAAATGGCGTCTATAAGGCACCCATGACTCACTGCCATACAGAAGGATGGAGAGACAGATTGCCTTATACACCGAAACCTTGGTGGTGGTGGTGAGGTTGCGGTTCAATAACACTCTGTTTGATAGTCTACCAAAAGCTGCTGCTGCTAAACCAATGCGGCGTTGGATTTCGCTTGTCAGGTCACAGGAGTCAGTGAGCACTAAGCCGAGGTAGGTAAACTTTTGAGTGTTTTTCAGAGGTTGTTGAATGATAGTGAATTCCGGAGGCTCTTGTTGTTCAGAGATACTGAGCACTTCTGTTTTGTTTATGTTGATGACTAGTCCAGATCTGATATATATATTTGAGACAGCGTTGATGGCTCTGAAGACCCTCTTTGGATGAGTTCACTAAAGCAGTGTCATCTGCGTACTGCAGTTCATGGATTACCTCATCTGTCACACGTGTTTTGGCTTGGAGGCGTCGCAGATTGAAGAGGTTGCCATCCAGCCTGTACGACAACCTGACACCATCAGCAGGATCGATTTGCTGTCTAGCAATGTTGGAGACTGCAGCGAGAAATAAATTGAATAAGATGGGAGCAATAACACACCCCTGCTTTACACCTGACTCAACAAGGAATGGCTCAGACTTGAGCCCAGAACTGGACACTC
>NC_134802.1:18383859-18393859 GCF_046742065.1 Oratosquilla oratoria | reverse complement strand
ACCAGCGACGGTAGGTTTGAAGGTCGCTACTAGTTACGGTAGGTTTGAATGTCGCTACCAGTGACGGTAGGTGTGAAGGTTACTACCAGTGACGGTAGGTTTGAAGGTCACTACCAGTGACGGTAGGTTTGAGGGTCGTAATCACTGACGGTAGGTTTAAAGGTCGCTACCAGTGACGGTAGGTTTAAAGGTCGCTATCAGTGACGGAAGGTTTGGGGGTCGCTGCTAGTGACGGTAGATTTGGGTTCCTTCTCACGTGTGGGGAACGCCTTTTTTGCGTTCATATTTTTGCACACGGAGAGGTTATTTAACTTATAATTAATGTTAATGGTACACTTAGAATTGCTACCAATGGGGTAGGTCAATTGTAAGTTTATGAATCACTACTATCTAGTAGGTCTAAGGATTTCTCCTCATGTGTGGGGAACGCTCTCCTTACGTTATTATTTTTGCACATTGAATAGTTTCCTTCTTGTTTGATCCTGCCTGTGCGGACAGAGAACTCCCGGGCTGAGTGGATACGCTTAATGCGGTAACGACGTCGCTAGCCCTTTTAATCACCCTATAAGGGCTTCGGTACAAAGGCTGGAGCTTCTTCGTCACCCCTAGCGTAATCTGTTTTATTCTTGCCCTTAGTTTCCTTGTGTGTCTGTCTACGGTCGCTGCTTCGAGGAACTTTTGACAACGCTCGAAGCAGACATTAGCAATCACCATGGTTTCAACTGCCATATCGTTGACATTGTACCAAGGAGTAATTGGCTTTGTGAACTCAGTAGTAAGAAGAAGGGGGTCATGGTGAAAAACAAGAAAATGAGGGGGATCTCGCAGGACTCTCTGGTGGGCCGAATTATAGGCCAGTGTCGCCAAAGGAAGTATTTGATCCAAGCTGTCTGGTTTTACTGGACAAGGGACCGTATGATTTTAACGATGGTCCCATTTACCCTCTCAACTATTCCGTTGTTCGACGGGTGACACGGTGTTATTGTGTGGGGTTTAATATTTGCTATTTCCAACATCGTCTTGAACTCTTCTCCCCGTCTGAGATCACTTGTATGGGCAGTACATGGATGATGAAAGCCCAGTCACTACCCGTACCTCTTGGAAATGCATGGGCACAACGACCAAGAAACGGGTTAGAACATCTACCACCGTGAGGATGCACTTCACACCATCTAAAGTGGTGGGTAACGGCCCCATGAGATAAACGTGCACTCTCTGAAACGGACTTATCACGTCAGAAAACTGTCTGAGTGGTGCTGCGAGGTCATGTGAAGGCTTTGATGTGATGCCAGTATTGAAATTCTTTACGAATGCCTTTACATCTTTCGACATCTTTGGCTAAATGACGAACATTTGCAATCGCTCAAGAGTGACTTAGACTAATTCATGACCTGCCATTGGAAGACAATGGCAATGTGCAATGCAGCTGTCTTAGCTCCGTCTGGGACTACCAGGCGAAGTTCGTCTAACTGCCATGCGAATGGTATAAAAGTCCGTTCGGGAGGAGTTGAAACTCCAATATTGACATTCTTGGACTTTACCACCGCGGCTCCCTTGAGATAATTTTTTATTTTACCCCAGTCAGCGTGTTCATCCTGTTCCTTTCAGATCACTAGTTGGTCCCATTTGACGTGGTCCTCCTCAGTGTTTGATTTTCCTTGGCTATCCGTGATTATAAACGAAACTATGAAGGCGTCAGTAGGGTGGTCAGCTCCTAAAATTCTAGAGAGCGCGTCAGCGACTATGTTTAATCGCCCCAGGGTGTAATTGACTTCGAGATCAGAATCAGTGATCGCCATTTGTCATTGGAGAATCCGAGTGTTTGTGCCCTAAGCAGTGAAAAGCCAGACTAAATACCTGTGATCACTCAGTAGTCTAACTGAGTATGCCATGATCAGAGGTCGATTTATGATGAGACCATAAGCAGTTGCTAACGCTTTTCTTTCAACGGTACTATAACGTCTCTCGTGCTCATTTAGAGCGTGACTGAAATGGGAATCCGGCCGTCTCCTACCTCCTTATTCCTACTGTTTAATCACGTTCCCAATTGCCGATGCACTGGCATCTGTAGTAAGAAAAGTTTCGCAAAATTGGGATAAGGGAAGACCACCGAGCTGAATAAGTGGGTTTTGAGGGACTGAAACGCGTGCACCTGAGTGGATGTCCACGGGTCAAGCTCGGGATCTTTGTATTTCCTGGCTAGGTTACCCTTCGTCATATCTACTAGAGGCTGTAAAATCTTGGCAAAACTTGTAATGAATTTCCTATAGTACCCCGCTAATCCCAGGAAAGAGAGCAGCTCTTTCTGACGCGCTGGCCGAGGGAAAGTCTGGATAGTTCGAACCTTCTCTGGTTGAGGTTTGATTCCGTCACTTCTCTAGCCTCAAAGAAAGGCCTGCCTTCTGTAACCTCCGTATGACATCATCAAGGATCTTGAGGTGGTCGTCCCAAGTGGTTCCCAGAACAATGATATCGTCCATGCGCAACATCGCGCGAACTCTTAACAGCCCAGTCAGTACCTGATTCATCATCCGCTGAAAGCACGATGGGGCATCTTTCAACTTCAAGAGGAGAGATGTGAACTCATAGTGACCCTCGGTCGTCGAGAACGCAGTTTTCTCGCGGCTGCTCTCCACCAGCGGGATCTGGAGATACCCGGATTTAAGGTCCAATAGGGAAAAATATGACGCTGGTGCCGAGACTCAGTAACATCGAGTCGATATGGAGGAGTGGGAACCTATCACCTACCACGATTTTGTTAAGTGTTCGTAAGTCAAGACAGGCTAACCGTGTTGTCCTTCTTTATCACGGGACGACAGGAACATTATACGGAGATCGGGATGGGTGGATGATTCCCTTATGGAGCATGTCTCATATCAGTTCCTGTATTTCCTCTCAGAATTTCTCAGGAAGGGGGCAATATTTGTGGTATACAGGCGGTCCAATGGTCCTAATCTCATGAAAAAAGTGAGGCGTAACCGTTAGTGGATCCCTTGGTAAGGCAAACACATTGCCGTGTTTGACCACTAAAGCGGTCAATGCTGGACTCTCTTTGCTATTTGGGATGGGGAAAAATTCCTTACTTCCCGTTTTAGTTCATCTCTTCGTAATATATTCACTTTCTCGGTCACCTGCACCGTTCTCGATGATACGTCTGTTCCGCCGTCTAGCAATGAGATCTTCCCTAAGAGTGTAAGTTCCCTAACAACGTGGTCTCTCTGAATTTCAAGTGCACCAGACCTTTCCTTCTTCCGTTCTGTGCAGTTCCACTATTCCCTGGCCGAGCAGGCTGGGACCCTCAGCGTATGTTCGCGCCGTGAACAATGCCGAGATGGCCTGACCTGCGAGAGCGAGCTTGTCTGCTCTTCCTAAGACCAATCCCAGTGTTCCACCCGAGAAAGCTGGTACCCTTTCTGCCTCGATAGTTTTAACTGGAAATGTAGCTACCTCTCTTACTCCCTATTGACTCTGTCTCTCCTCAAAACACGGTGAGCATCGGTGCTGCTGATGCACTTGTCCCTGCAAGGATTACTGGAATATCCTTGCCGTCAGCTTTGAATGTTAAAGGACGGAATGTTAAACTCACCCTGTGCGCTGATAAGAAATCAACCCCTAATATCAACTTAGCGGGAAGGCCCTCTGCTGGGATGACAAAGAATGTGTGGAAACTCGCTAGACCAAACCCCACAGTAAATTTACCAAAGTTAATCATCTCCGAACCATCTGCTACTATGATTCTAGTGGTGTCCAACGGGCAGGGCTCTCTTATGAATTAGAGATACCGCTGCCCCTTTGTCGAGGAGAGAGCAAACTGACTGGGTGGCGTTTGACCCACACAACTGAACTGCCACCATGAGCGCTCGGAAAAAAAAGATAGACAATTTCCACGTGCTTTCTAGGCTCGTCAGTCACCTTAGGTGGTGTCCAAAGGGCAGGACACTCTTATGAATTAGATATACCGCTGTCCCCTTGTAGAAGAGAGAGCAAACTGACTGGGTGGCGTTTGACCCAAACAACTGAACTGCCATTATGGTCACCCTGCGCACAGCACTATGAGCGCTCGAGAAAAAAAATGTAGACAATTTCCACGTGCTTTCTAGGCTCAGCAGTCACCTTGGGGCGGTCTTTCTTCTGCGCGAGAAGTCTTTTGACAGGCTGTCACTGTTAGAAGGGCCCGACCGGCCTCCGTCTCTCCTATGACCTGCACAACCACAGGCATGGCAAGACGTACTTGGCTGGCCGCGGGCGCGAGAGTAACATGTTTAGGTAGATTGACCCAGTTTTCGACAATGGGTGGAGTAGGAACGCCACCTGTTTTGAATACAACGCACGCGGGTCCCTTTCCACGTGTTTCTGTGCTCTCCGGCCCCGCGGGGAAAGTATACCGGTATGTCTTACTCTCGAGGGATCGTCTTTATCTCGCGAATGGCGAGACGAGGAAAATTTTGTATGCTTGTGGGGCGTGGAGTTGGAATGGCTTCGTGGTGTACGGGGTGATTGTGAGATGTTGCTCGTGGCATGGTATAATATAAAGGTCGAATATCCATCGTCGGAATATTCGGTCTTTATGTGTAAGTTATGTTGTACCGCATAGTCTATGGAAGCGTGTAGAACCGCCGGAATAGACGATTTCTCATCCCGAGTGAGCACCCTCCCAAAATGCGGGAGCATGGTTGCCTTTAATTTGTTGATGGCGACATCAACGCACGCTCTTCCTTGTCAGGGAGTCGCAACGCATACGAGGCGAGCGTCTCGGAACCCTTCATCTCAGCAGTGTCCAAATGGCTTCTGATACTATCCTCCGAAACGGGCAAGTAAAAGAAAGAAAAAAAAATCCTAAACGCCGCTTTAAATTGTCCCAATGGTTGGGATGTTTACCCCGTGTTAACCTAGCTGACATCGCAGCACCGCCAGCAGATTTTTGTTAGACGACAGCAATCTTGTCGGTGTCGCACACCTCTGGACTCCACTTTTCTTCCAAAAAACTGAGCAATGTTTGAACATCGTAGCATGCTGGCTGTCCATTCGTCGGGTATTGAGTTAACCCCGTGGAAATGAACAAAGGAATGCCCGCTGTAGCAAGCAGTGCCTTGGACTGATAGCTCCCGTGATCAGCCTCTTGAGGTCTATTGTTACGCCTGGGTTGCATATTTTTACCAAATAGATTGCTCCTTTTGCGTTTACTTGGTGGTCCTAGCAGTATCATTTGCTTCTTGTAGATATGTGCGCTGAGTTAGAATGGGTATGTGTATAGAGTGTATCACCTCTATTTCACCCCCGCCGCCACTATGGTAAAGTGCAACAGAGGGTGAGGCTACATACAAACACAGGGGCTCTATGTTTTACTTTATTGTCTACTGTGTTTGTGGTGGAGCTTATATATAATTACAAACGAGGGGAGGGCTGGTTACCTTGTTTGCAGAAGTGAACGTGCTGCGTTCGTGGTGTGCGATTCGCATACTTGGTCTCTTCGAATGCACTGAAGCATCTCTGACTCGGTCGACCTACGCTGCCGGCTGGGTCGACGGGCGTTTGGGCCAATCATCTCCCACAGTAGTAACCACGTGACCCAGTTTGTGTAGCGTGGGGGCGGGGCCTGCATCGCTGGGGCACGCTTTGGCCACGGAAGGCGAATAAAGAGACAAGGCAAGAAGATGCCTGAACTCACCACACACACACACACACACACACACACACACACACACACACACACACACACACACACACACACACACACACACACACACACACACACACACACACACACACACACACACACACACACACACACACACACACACACACACACAAACTCACACACACACACACACACACACACACACACACACACACACACACACACACACACACACACACACACACACACACACACACACACACACACACACACACACACACACGTACACACGCACGCACGCACACACATGGCGCTGTGGTTAGAGCTCTGGCCTGCCACTACGGAAATAATATCAGTATCGCAGCGCTGAGGGGTGTTACTCCAACTCTCGTGGGCGGGGAGTTGGGTGTGTGTGTGTGTGAAAGGTCATAGCATTACCCATAGATCGGACCTACGAGCTCTGAGCTCTCTTCCAGGAGGGAAATAGCTGTCGATCACGAGTCCAACACGTGATCCAAAGACCAAGTGAATACACACACACACACGCACACACACACACACACACACACACACACACACACACACACACACACACACACACACACACACACACACACACACACACACACACACGCACGCACACACAGGCGGACCATTTGAAAAGGTTATTGAAATTTATGACTTTAACCTTAACATTATCATTGAAATTGTAAATGAAAGGTAATTCTGAAACAAGTAGGTTATACGTGAGCCTTTTGTTTGAGCCAAAGAGGACAAAATGAGGTGATTCCGATATTGACCTGTTAATGGAACTATCTATGCAAGCTTGAATCATGGGGACGTGCTCATCCCAAGAAGGGTAAAGATCAGAAGCAAGGTGTCAAAAAAAACATTGAGATTTTTTTTTTTTTTTTTTTTTTTTAACTAGGGTGATAGGAAATAGTGTTGCATTTTTCTTAAGGGCTTACAAACATGCGAAAGAATTTCATTGTTGAACTCAGTCCCGTTGCCAGAAATCAGTTTTGGGTGTAGTGAAGGGTCATATGAGTTTGTCAATAAAGATCTTTGCCACGCGTTTTAAGGGAGGGAAGAATACAGAATCACAAAGAAATGGTCGACACAGACAAGGAGGTATTGGTTTTTTGCTGTGTGTACGTGGTAACTTAAGGAGATCAACAGCGACCGTGTCGAATGGTTTACAAGGGGTAAGATAAGTTAAGATTGAAACATGACCGCTGATATGACCCTTGTGAGTCGCACAAGAGTGACAAGCATCAACGTAGGAGTGTACATCCTTCCTCATGGTTAACCAGAAGTAGTGCAACCTGGCTTATGTAACGCTTTTCTTATTGCCAGGGCGTGCGGCAATGGGGGAATCGTTTAGAAGTTTAAGAGGTCCGTAGTGACTACGAGCTGAAAAATTGGCCGAGTGGATTCATGTTTATTCACTAGTGTTGTTAGTGTTTTGCGATACATTATGTCATCAACCAACGAGTAATTGTAGAAATTGGGAGGGATATTATCTGTATCAGTTGTGTCTGCAGATCTGAGGAAGTATATAACACATTTCCGAAAAGGGTCTGATCTCTGCGCTACAGCTATGCGCGCTTGTGTAAGAGTTACTGAAATTGAATTTTGAGTGATGGTTGCGATATGACGACTGAGAGCGTCTGCTACTAGGTTCGCTTTACCCTGAACAAAATGAAAGGTGGGCAAGAACTTTTGTATGATGAGGATCCAGCGGGTAAGTTTTCCTGATATATTCTTTCCTTTGAAGAGGTGTATGATTAGTTGATGGCATGTGTACATGTGCATGTCGTAACCGAAGATGATCTCTTTAAAACATTTGAGTTCGTATATAGCAGCTAAAGCTTCTATGCCTGTAACTGAGTAATTTTGTTTGTGTTTGTTGAGTGTGCGGCTGGCATAGGCAATTGGTTTGAGTTTTGTGCCATGCTGTTGAATGAGGACTGCACCAAGTCCGGTGTAGGATGCATCTATGTATATTGTGAAAAGAAGCTTTTGGTTTGGGAAGGCAAGGACAGGTGTTGTGGTTAAGGCTTTCTTGAAGTCATTAAAAGATTTCTCTTGGTCAGGTGTTCATATGAAAGGGGTGTCCTTGTTAAGTAGTGAAGTTAATGGTGCTGCTAAACCAGCGTAACTTTGAATGTAACACCTGCAAAATCCTGATAGACCAAGGAATGAACGTATGTGTTCTACAGAAGTAGGGCGTGAGAGAGCAGACTAGAGTGAAATATATTGTAGAGGTGGTAAAAGGGAGGAAGTGGAATTGGGCAGGTAAGGTAGTACGAACGACAAATAAGCGATGGAGCAAGTGTTACTGAGTGGACTTCGCGAGATAGAAAAGGTGGAAGATAGAGACCAGACAGAAGGTGGAGAGACGAGATTGATAAGTTTCCAAGAGTGACGTGGCAGAGGTTAGCGCGGTTGTGTGAATCATGGAATGCTACGAAAAAAACTTTTGTTCATCAGTGGACTCAGGATTGTTGATTTGGCTGACACACACACACACACACACACACACACACACACACACACACACACACACACACACACACACACACACACACACACACACACACACACACACACACACACACACACACACACACACACACACACACACACACACACACACACACACACACACATATATATATATATATATATATACATATTATGTATATATATACATATATATATATGCATATATATATATATATATATATATATATATATATGCAGAAAAAAACACTGGGATATAAGAAGCTTAGTCCGAACGTTTTCGTCTATTTAAGACATTATCAAGGAATACACAGATACAGAGACATAGGTGGATATAAAAATAAAGTAGAAGACAAGCTAGAAACATGGGAAGGACACACAAGATGCTTCATAATCAGGTAGGACGTTTGGTCACATGACGTTACGTCACATGACGTTACGTCACCCCGGCCTAGTAACACTTGGAGTATTTTTTACAATTTTATCAATAATAAAATCATCAAGTTTAAATAATCCTAAACTTGAATTAATATTATGGTCAAAGGTTTGCTTAATGTGATTGGATCCGATAATGTTTCTTTCTAATAAAGATCTACAAGAAATTATTACATTAGAATTATCCCAGTCAATAGGATGGTTGTGGTCTCTCACATGGATAAAAAGGCCACTGGAACTTTGCCCACTCCTTACACTATATTTGTGCTGATTTATCCTAGTTTTTAAGTCTTTACCAGTTTGGCCGATATAAAATTTGTTACATTTGAGGCATGGAATAGAGTAAACACAACCGTCATTTGCTTCAGGTGAATTTTTAATGAGCTTACTTTTTATAGTATTGTTGATTTTAAAAAACAAGTTGATATTGAATTGTGTGAGAATATTAGGCAGACCAACTAATTTCTCACTGTAAGGAAGAACCAAAAGGTTCTTTTTGTCAAATACTTTTCTTTCGTGTGAGGTGTTATGGAAAGTTTTGTAAGCCATTCTATGAGAAGTGTCAATATATATATATATATATATATATATATATATATATATATATATATATATATATATATATATATATATATATATATACATATTGGTACGCTCTCCCATTAAAGCACAATCTTAATTGGGTAATAATACACTGCATATCAAATGAAAATCTCAGTGCAGTACTTTTAAGCTCTTATTTCATAACTTTAGGTGACCGGTTGATAACTCTGAGTGGCGTCAAGGTATTGCAAACTAAAGGTATTGCTAAAGTATTTTCATATTCACTTAACACTACAACACAGTTATTATATGGCTGCCAGGACCACTTATTACCACTAGGGTCCACCTAACATACTTAACCTAATAATTATAGAGGAGCGGGAAAAAAAGGCGTCCGCTCTGAACGGGTTCAGAACCAGAGAGAGAGAAAGGGAAAGAAAAGGTGGTGTACTTCGTGATTGCGGTCACCGTGGTGGCCACAGTTGCCAACTCACCATACTATTATCATTTATTTTATTACAGTCAAAGCGAGTGGAATAGCATACTACACATACAGACATCATTAACATAATAAAGTATAATATATAATATGAATAATATACTAGCTAACTAAGATAAAAGAATGATAAAGGAATGATACACATGGAACATAGAAAGTCTTATTTCAAAGTCTTTTCAGGAAGGCATGAAATAGGGCGTGGCCACAAACTAACCGAAACAAGTTGTTAAATGAAAAGCACTTTTTTTTTTTACAAAGAAACACATGGACTTATGGCCACGCAACAATATGTATATATATATATATATATATATATATATATATATATATGTGTGTGTGTGTGTGTGTGTGTGTGTGTG
>NC_134802.1:18373859-18378859 GCF_046742065.1 Oratosquilla oratoria | reverse complement strand
ATATAGACCGAAGTGGAAATTGTGTCCTCCTCGACTTTTAGGAGGACACAAGTTAACAAGAAAATTGTGAGTTGTCATCATGCTATTATATACAACTTTTCTTGCCAGAGGGAGAACCTCCTGCCTAAATATACGCATATATATATATATATATATATATATGTATATATATATATATATATATATATATATATATATATACTGTATACATCCATACGTATCGGAACACGCACACACGGACACTCACACACACACACACACACACACACACACACACACACACACACACACACACACACACACACACACACACACACACACACACACACACACACACACACACACACACACACACACACACACACACACACACACACACACACACACACACACACACACACACATACACACACACACACACACACACACACACACACACACGCATGCAGACACACACACACGCACACGCACACATACACACACACACACACACACACACACACACACACACACACACACACACACACACACACACACACACACACACACACACACACACACACACACACACACACACACACACACACACACACACACACACACACACACACACACACACACACACACACACATTATATATATATATATATATATGTATATATACATTAATACATTCAAAGACACACACGCAAACTGTTGTGTATCACAAGCCCACTGATAGCGGTAAATGCATGAATGGTCTTAGTGAATGCTCTTTTAATTATAAGAAAGGCGACTGCGCACCTTGTAATTCTACATACATTGGGTTCACGACCTACCAGCTAAGTAGACGGTTGTCACTATATTTACAACAAGGAGTAATTAAACAACACCACCTCCGACACCACCAGGCTATAATTGATAGGGAGACTATTGTGAATAACACTAAGATAGTCGCACATTGTAACAGAAGAGTAACTAGAAATGCTAGAAGCCATCCACATAAGGGAAAGAGGTCTGATAATAATCAATATACAATCCGACATAACTTCTGCTATTCCACTCTTTAATTCCTCATCTAGATATGGAGCTCATCGGCAGCAACACCCACCTCCTTCCTCTCCCCCTCCTCCACCTCATCAACCCCCACTTGACCAGCGGGGTGTCCCTGCGAGACGAACCATCCTACCTGACTCCCCACCCCATCCCTCCCACTTCCCCTCCACCTCCTAAGTAAAGTGTTCGCCCACGCAGGCCGGCACGAGCCTTTCAGCATTCCCAAGCGGCTTATATTTAAATCCATGTTGTCTGTACAAAATTGTCAAATGTATATTATGTAGCTGTGCAAAACTGTGACTTAATTCTTGTTTACAACTCTGAAGATGGCTCCATCAAATCGAAACGTCAATTAAATATGGAAGACTATGGAACTCTTGTATTTACCCACCCCCCTGAAATGAGGTCTACTGCGAGAAAAATGGAAAATCTCAGTAAGAAAATTAATCAGTGTCAAAATGCTGTCGTGTTAAACACAGTATATATATATATATATATATATATATATACATATATATATATATATATATATAAATATATATATATATATATATACAACACTGAATGGGTCCCAGTGAACAGATATACATTTTTATCAACCACAATACACTTTAATTCTAACCCATCAACATGAAGGGAGACTCGAGGAGGCCAACATGCAGAAATTACATATATAATTTTGACTGGCCTTTGAACAATAGTGTTCCTTTCTAATTATATTATTCGGAACATAGCCAGTCAATGTCATTCAACGTCTTTATATCCTCACTGATTGTTAATGGGTTAATGTAATCACTGCTCATCTTCAATCCAAATATTTTGTCTTCTACACTCTTTACTCCAAACACTTTATCCTACTATCCTCCTCCTCCTCGTCCTCCTCCTCCTCCCCTTCCTCTTCCCGTCTCTATATATTCTTTTGTTACCCCATGAATTATCGCCACTGAGTTTCCTGTGCGACCCCCCTTCCCATTAACACCCCCGGCCATCCTTCTCAAACAACCTCCACCTCTTACCTCCCTCTCCTCACTCAGGTCTTTTACTCTTCAACATATCATAGCAATGGTCTCTTTTTCTCTCTTTCCTTCTATCTTCCTTTCTTTTATTTTTCTTTATTTTTTCTTCCCTTTTTCCCTTGCTTTTTCCTTGCCCTTTCCTTTTCCTCTCATCTTCATTTTCTAAATTCCATTTCCATCTTTCTTTTTTCTTCCTCATTCCCATCTCATTTCATTTCTCTTTTTCTTTCCCATTCTCTTTCCATTTTCTTTTTTCCTTTTCAATTTCCTTTTTTTTACACTTCTCTTCCGTTCCCCACCCCTTTTCTCTTCCCCTTCCTTTTCCCTATCCCCTTCCCCTTCCCCTTCCTCTTCCCCTTTCCCTTCCCCTTCCCCTTCCCCTTCCCCTTCCCTTTCCCCTTCCCTCCCCCTTCCCCTTTCCCGTCCCCTTCTCCTTTCCCGTCCCCTTCCCCTTTCCCATCCCCTTCCCCTTTCCCGTCTCCTTCCCCTTCTCCGCCCCCTTCCCCTTCTCCGCCCCCTTCCCCTTTCCCGCCCCCTTTCCCGTCCCCTTTCCTTTCCCCTTCCCTTCCCCTTTCCCTTCCCCTTCCCCTTTCCCTTCCCCTTCCCCTTCTCCTTCCCCTTCCCCTTCCTCTTCCCCTTTCCCTTCCCCTTCCCCCTCCCCTTCCCTTCCCCTCCTTCCCCTTCCCCTTTCCCTTCCCCTCCCCTTCCCCTTCCTTCTCCTTCCCCTCCCCTTCCCCTTCCTCTTCCCCTTCCCCTTCCCCTTCCCCTTACACTTCTCTTCCCCTCTTCCCCTTCCCCTTCCCCTTCCCCTTTCCCTTCCCCTTCCCCTTCCCCTTCCCCTTTCCCTTCCCTTCCCCTTCCTTCCCTCCTTCCCCTTCATCCCCTTCCCTTCCTCTTCACCCTCCCCTTCCCCTTCCCCTTCCCCTTCCCCTTCCCCTTCCCCTTCCCCTTCCCCTTCCCCTTCCCTTCCCCTTCCCCTTCCCCTTCCCCTTCCCCTTTCTCTTTCCCTTCCCCTTCCCCTTCCCCTTTCCCTTCCTCTTCCCCTTCCCCTTCCCCATCCCCATCCCCATCCCCATCCCCATCCCCATCCCCATCCCCATCCCCATCCCCATCCCCATCCCCATCCCCATCCCCATCCCCATCCCCATCCCCATCCCCATCCCCATCCCCATCCCCATCCCCATCCCCCATCCCCATCCCCATCCCCATCCCCATCCCCATCCCCATCCCCATCCCCATCCCCATCCCCATCCCCATCCCCATCCCCATCCCCATCCCCTTCCCCTTCCCCTTCCCCTTCCCCTTCCCCTTCCATTCCCCTTCCCCTTCCCCTTCCCCTTCCCCTTCCTCTTCTTCTTCCCCTTCCCTTTGATTTCCCCTTTCTCATTCCCCTTTTCATTCCTCTTCTCGTTCTCCATCCCCTTCCTTTTCGTATTCTATTCCCTTTTTCTTTTATTTCTCTCTTCCCCCGTTCCCTTTTCCTTCTCCTTTCCCCTTCAATTTTCTTTTTTTCTTCAACTTTCCCTTCTTCTCTTCGTCTTGTTTCTATTCCCCTTCCCTTTCCCAACATGTTCCTTTTCCTCTTATCAACCCCCAACCCTTTTTAGTTTTTCTCTCTTCCCTTTAATTTCCTCAAACTTTGCTTCCAAACTTCCCCTCCCCTCCCTCTTCCTGACCTTTCAAATCCCCTCTTTCCTCATACCTTCTCACCCCGTCTCCTTTAACCCTTTAGCACGCTGGCGGACCTCATCCATCTTTACCACAAGAAACACTCAGATTTTATTCATCCGAGAGGTCCTTGACCGATCATCTGATGTTGGAATGATTATAGACCAACATGGTGGCAAACGTTTTAGTTTTTTTTTCAAATTCTTTATCCCATTTTGTTGTTGTTGTTGTTGTTGTTGTTGTTGTTGTTGTTGTTGTTGTTGTTGTTGTTGTTTTCTTCTTACTTCAGCTTCTCTTTAGCCTCAACATTCTACTATGCCTCACATAGTCTAAGTAACTCTGTTGAGCTGAATAAGTTTTCATTTTCCTTTTTCAAAACTCTTTTTTTTTCTTTTTTTTTACCTGTTATCCTTCTTTTTCTTTCTCCACATCTTTGCTCTTTCTTAACATGACCTGACCTGGCGTGACTTCTTCCGTCCCTTTTCAATCCTTCAATCCCAGTTTCCCTTCAGAAATTCCTTCCAGACCAAATTGCTCTTCTTCCGGAACCAATCCTCTCATTCCATCACATTAGCCTTCGGGGTTGAAACCCAAATCTTTCAGTAACAGTTATCGCAGAAGCGACTATATTTGGAAACAACATTGCACCGAAGAAGTGGAGTCGTAGAGGTGGTAAAGAGGGGAATTAAAAATCGTAACAGTAACAGATCGAAGAGATAGTATAGATACACACACACGCACACACACACACACACACACACACCACACACACACACACACACACACACACACACACACACACACACACACACACACATATATATATATATATATATATATATATATATATATATGTATATATATATATATATATATAAACTTTTTATCCCACAGTCGGGATAAAAAGTTTATTATATCAATGTGCTACGATATTACTTTATAGTGATATATATATGTATATATATATATATATATATATATATATATATATATATATGTTTATATATATATATATATATATATATATAGTAAAGAATGTTGAAAGACTTGATCCGTAGTGATGTCATAGGAGCCTGTAAAAGAAAACTGAGTGACTTGGTTCATAAGGAGGCCATTAAAGTCCATAATATGTCGACTGCATATAACATGTAGAGTTCTGAAATCTATGTTTAGATTGTGATTTCTCTTCTATGTTACGGAGATCTGGCCTGCTGTGGAGCTGGTGCTACAGCTGCAGTTAATTGTATAAAAACCTATTTGGAATGTATTTTGTACTTATCT
>NC_134802.1:18361359-18366359 GCF_046742065.1 Oratosquilla oratoria | reverse complement strand
TTTCCATTTTGTTCTACATGCTTGGTATCAATTCTTTCTCTACTGTCCCCTTTTCTTTCTTGGCCCATTTCACTTCTGTTCAGTATACGCCTACCAGGATTTTTTCTTGTCTCATTTCTTTTCCTTTATGTTTCTTTACATATTATTTTGTCCCTCGCTCTCTTCTTCCTTTTATTTCTTGGAGCTTTCTCCTCGTTCAGTGTTGGATGCTCTTTTTACGTGTATTCATTTTATTTACCCATTTTTTCTATTACAATCTGTGTCTGCCTCTTTCCTTTCCCTTTCTCTACCTTTATACCTTCAGCATTTTGTCGTCCCTTTTCTTTTCCTTTTCCATTTTCTTTTTCTTAGCACCTTCCCCCTCTCAAGACACTTGCCTGACCCCGGAGGTGTGGTGGTGGTGGGGGGAGGGGGAGGGGGAGGGGGGGAGGTTGGAGCACAGAGGAAGAGTCTCTTATAATATTCTTCATCCCATTCTTCGGGAGCGTCTTGATCCTCTCTCCCCTTTCCCCTTCCCTTTCACCCCCTCTCCTTTATCCACTTCCTTCATCCTCCCCTCTCGCGTAACATACATATTTTACTCTCTTGTTTTCTTTTCGATGTATTTTTATTTCCCCCCTACCCCCATGTGTTAGCAACCCTCTCTTCCATCTTCTCTAACCAACACTTTCGGTTTCTGCGTTGGTCCTCAATGTAATTTTTCCTTCTTTTTTCTTATATTTATTTTTTCCCAAAAATAATCTTTGATCTATGTCTTTCCGTTTTAATTCTGCTTCTTTCGCCTCATTACCTTACTATATATTATCAAAGCAGAACAAACCTATTCAGAACTAAGCTATGCTAACCTAGTTTAGTTTACTATAACTTACCATAGTCTAACCTTACCAAACCTAGCCAAAGCTAGCAAAATTTAGGAAAATCTACTCTAACCCAACCTAACGTAACTCTAACGTAGCCTAACTGAACCTAGTCTAATTTAATTAAGAATAACCTTGCCTAGCTTAACTTGACCTAGCCTAGTTTAACCTAATCTAGGGTAACCTAACCTAAACTTGATTAACCTAACAAACATAACCGAATTTAACCTAACCTAACCTAACCTAACCTAACCTAACCTAACCTAACCTAACCTAGCCTAGCCTAACCTAACCTAACCTAACCTAACCTAACCTAACCTAACCTAGCCTAACCTAACCTAACCTAACCTAGCCTAACCTAACCTAACCTAACCTAACCTAACCTAACCTAACCTAACCTAACCTAACCTAACCTAGCCTAACCTAACCTAACCTAACCTAACCTAACCTAACCTAACCTAACCTAATCTAACGTAACCTAAATTAACCTAACCTAACCTAGCCTAACCTAACCTAATCTAACCTAACCTAACCTAACCTAACCTAACCTAACCTAACCTAACCCAACCTAACCTAACCTAACCTAACCTAACCTAACCTAACCTAACCTAACCTAACCTAACCTAACCTAACCTAACCTAACCTAACCTAACCTAACCTAACCTAACTTAAACTAGCCTAATCTAACCTAGCCTAACATAACTAAACCTAACCTAACCTAACCTAACCTAACCTAACCTAACCTAACCTAACCTAACCTAACCTAACCTAACCTAGCCTAACCTAACCTAACCTAACCTAACCTAACCTAACTTAACCTAACCTAACCTAACCTAACCTAACCTAACCTAACCTAACCTAACCTAACCTAACCTAACCTAACCTAAACTAACCTAACCTAACCTAAACTAACATAACTTAATCTAACCTAACCTAACCTAACCTAACCTAACCTAACCTAACCTAACCTAACCTAACCTAACCTAACCTAACCTAACCTAACCTAACCTAACCTAACCTAACCTAACCTAACCTAACCTAACCTAACCTAACCTAACCTAACCTAAATTAACCTAGCCTAACCTAACCTAACATTCCTTTTCCCTCCTCTTCTGACTCCTATTCCACCTCTCATCTCCGTCCCCACAGCCTCTGATCAACCTCAGCTTCTGTGTCATCTACTCTGCCCCCTCTGTGTATTCAATCTTTCCATTTCCTTCCACATACATCCTTGTGACGTTATCTGTTCTTTTAGATCCTTCCATTTGACCTTCATGGGTCTCACTTAACTCAATCGTGTCCAGAGATCTATCTCACTGCCCCTTTAGATAAACAGAATCGATCGCCGCAAATTATATTCAATTTGATTAAGTAAGACTCGATGGTTTAATCAAATTAACCTTACAATAGGTTCAACAAAACAAGAGGCGAATAAGACTTTTTTCCTGGTCTAGGTCGGTTAAAAAAGCTATCTACTAGACGATAAACACTCAAATATGCAAACTAAACAGCCAAACAAATCATCACGTTCATGGATATGATAGAACATAATATTTTGGTGTTTATCTAGATCAGTTTAAAAAAAATTTAATGTTGTATCTTCGACTACATCAGCGGAAGGTTCATTCCGTTCAATGATAACACATGAAAGCCCTGACCTTCCTCCTAACCTGAATAAAATCATCTAGTATTGAATAGAACAAATAATCAAAGCTCAAACACGGGTACCATTGTGTTAAACACTTCCTATTTTAACAAACTTTATCTTCCTTTTTATTTTTCTTTATTTTTATTTGTATTTGATCTATTATCTCCCTTGTCTTACTTACTCTCTCTGCTTTTTCATCCACCCTTTTTCGCCTCTCCTTCTCTTCCTCTCTCTTTTTCTCCTTTAGTCTTTTTATATTTTCATCGACTATCTTCACCTTACCCTCCATCCTTTCTTATCTTTTATCTTCATTTTTCTTTGAATATGAGACTCTTCCTCACGCAGTTTTTTCTCGCCTTTCACCCTCTCTATTCCTTTCCTGTCGTCTTCTCTCCTTTTTCTTTTGCTTTCTTTTCTCCCATATCGTTACCTTTATTTTCTATAATGTTTATTTTTCTCCTACGTTTTCATTCTTTCTCTCGTCATTCCTTTTCCCCTGTTAGCATAAACTTCTTTATTCCTTGTTCTCATCATTGTTGTTATTTTGGTAAACGCTAAACGATTTCACTCGTCCGGGAAGTATGTTTTGTTAACAAGGACTCAAAAGACCTAGACGACCTCATTAGACCGGAACGGTCTCATCAGATCAAAACAGTCTAATTATCTCATCAAACCAAAACAGTCTAGGTATCTCATCAGACCAAGACGGTCTTAATATACCAAGATAGTTTTAGATCTATATCCTGTTCCCACTGTATCCCGTTCCCACTAGATTCCGTTCCTACTAGGGTTCCAAACCTCAGGTGAATAAAGCCCTCTGGCGGTCGCCGCAGGAAAACATAGGCCAGCCGTCATTCTTTCGGTAGGGATCGTGGATCTGACGGACAAGGGACCCGCGAGTCGCAAGGCCAGAGGAGACAGGAATACCAACAAGGTGGTCCCCCATCCCCCTACTTTGCCTTCCCTCCCATACCCCCACTTCCATCTTTACTTCTCTATTTCCTCTCTTTTTCTCCCCGTGTCTCCTCTTCTCTCAACCTTTTCTTCTTACTTATCCTATTCTAGACTTCGCATTCATACCCTCGCTTCTCATTTCATTTTTCTCTATTTTCTCTCTTTTCGTTTCCTTTTCCTCTTTTTTCCTCTTACTATCACTTACCTCTTCCTTTCACTTTTGCTTGTCTTCCTCTCCTATTTCCTTCTCTTATTCCCATTTTGTTTTTCTCTCCTTTTCATTCCTTCTCCTCTCTTATTCTGCTTTCGCCTTGTCCATCAGTTACCTATTTATATCATCTATGTTGTAGCATTTTGTCCCTCACGCTTATCCATTCTCTTTGTTCTTTATCTACTTTTTTATAACTTCTGTTCTTTTTATAGCAGTTTCTCATACAGTCTCATTTATAATACTAATACTAATAATAGTAATAATGATAATAATAATAATAATGATAATAATAATAACAATAATGATAATAATAATAATGATAATAATAATAATAATAATAATAATAGTAATAATAATAATGATAATAATAATAATAATAATAATAATAATAATAATAATAATAATAATAATAATAATAATAATAATAATAATAATAATAATAATAATAATAATAATAATAATAATAATAATAATAATAATAATAATAAATAATAATAATAATAATAATAATAATAATAATAATAATAATAATAATAATAATAATAATAATAATAACAATAATAATAATAATAATAATAATAATAATATTATAATAATAATAATAATAATAATAATAATAATAATAATAATAATAATAATAATAATAATAATAATAATAATAATAATAATAATAATAATAATAATAATAATAATAATAATAATAATAATAATAATAATAATAATAATAATAATAATAATAATAATAATAATAATAATAATAATAATAATAATAATAATAACAATAATAACAATAATAATAATAATAATAATAATAACAATAATAATAATAATAATAATAATAATAATAATAATAATAATAATAATGATAATAGTAATAGAATGATAATATAAATAATAATGATAATTATAGTAATAATGATAATAATAATAATAATAATAGTAATAATAATAGATAAAGATAAAAGATAAAATTATCGCACTATTTCTAATTCATATTCAGCCTTATCAATCTGCTCTTTTATAATTTTCAACACCTGTTTCATTGCACAAGTGCGGCATCTGTGATCCCCTCCATACATTTCCTTCTTTGAATTTGCTTGCATGCGTCTTATGTTCCTCAAGCCTCCATTTTCCCCCACATATATATATTTTGTTCCTCCTTTCCCATCTCACCTTCCTTCCCCCAAACATCCCCCATGAACCGGTAAATACCTCCCTTCCTCTGTCACCACTTTACCATGCCCCCTTTTGCTTCTTCTTCCATCCCACCCACTCCTCCCCTGCGTCTTACATTCCCTCTACCCTGCTCCTCTCACCTGTCTTCCTCCTC
>NC_134802.1:18346359-18348859 GCF_046742065.1 Oratosquilla oratoria | reverse complement strand
GGTTCCACATACCATATTCCTTCACCCTCTTCCACACTTCTCTGAGCTTCTTGCAGTCCTGCTTCTTTTCCTTTAAGTAGTTTACTCTAAGCACCTCCTTACCTATCTGTTGAGCTAAGAAAGGAGAAAGGAAGATAGGGGAGAGTGGGGAATGACTATGTATAAATGATACTGTGATGCAAGTAAGAGAGTGGTTATGTGTAAATAATATTTTGATGCGGCCCGAAGGAATTTCTCTCCATCTTCACTTGTTTCTATATGAGGAGATGGAGAGGTGGTTGGCACTGATTAAGTGAAGCAGCCTTGCTGTGGATTTTTTTTTTTTTTTTTTTTTTTTTGCCGAAGGCAGTGGACGGGATACAGGAATGACCCGTCACCCATGAGAAGACGAGATGTGAGGGAGGAAAGGATGGTAGATGAGAGTGGAATGAATGGAAATGGGTATGTGCCTTATGAGTTGGCTACCTTCCTTGTAAGGGGGGAAAGCCCCCTGGTATATAAACAGATTGATATAAAACAAAGGACAAATTCTAAAGTCCTGATACTTATCTTTATATACTGCATAAAAGTGAGTGTTTTTACTGATATGAGAAATATATGTATTCTCTGTATTTCTAGCACAATGAAGTTTCCTATTCAATTCATTGATAAAATATATGTTCTTCTCTTGCAGTTCTGTGATAAAAAAATTCTGTACTAAAATAAAGATAGAAATCTGATTTACTTTTCTATACTGAATCCCACTTTTTTACAGCAAACTCATAAATGAGAGGGTAGAAAGACTGTTGAATTGGAGTGGATATGTGCTTTTTGACATGGCTACCTCGTTTGTAAGGGGGAAAAGCCATTTGCATAGAGATAGATTAACATAGAACAGAGGGATAAGTTTTGATACCCTGATACTTATCGTTATATTCAGCATGTAATTAAATGTTATTAATGAGATGAGAAATATATTGAGTCTTCTGTTTTTCCAGCATAATGAATATTTTTTATTCAATTTATTCATACAGTATATGTTCTTGTATTGCAATTCCGTTATGATAGCAGTAATATGATAAAATAAAGGTAGAATTTTCATTTACTTTTCTACTTTGAATTCCACTTTTTTACAGTGTGCTGATTAATGAGAGAAAGGAAAGTGTGGTGAATGGAAGTGGAATGGGTGGTAGCGGTGGATGAAAGTGGAATGGGTGGTAGCGGTGGATGGAAGTGGAATGGGTGGTAGCGGTATGTGCATTTTGATTTGTCTATCCCTTGTAAAAAGGAAAAAGCCTTTGATATATAAACAGATTAATTTAAAACAAGGGATAAGTTTTGATGCCCTGATACTTATCATGCATAAGATTTAGTGTTATTACTGATATGAGAAAAACATGGAGTCTTCTGTCTTTTCAGCATAAGGAATATTTCTTTTTCAAGGTATTCATAAAATGTATCTTCTTTTTTTGCAATGCTGTGATAAAAACAATGATGAGCTAAAATAAAGGTAGATTTTTCATATACTTTCCTATATTAAATCCTACTTTTTTACAGTGTACTGATTAATAAAAGGGAGGAAAGGGTGTTGGATATGAGCGGGATGAATAGGAGTGGATATGTGCATTTTAACTTGGCTACCTTCGTTGTAAAGAGGCAAAAGTCCTTGATATATAGATAGATTAATCTAAAAGAAGGGATAAGTTTTTATTTCCTGATACTTATCCTTATATTTTGCATAAGATTTAGTACTATATCTGACATGAGAGACATATGGAGTCTTTTGTATTTCCAGCATAAGGAATGTTTCTTAAAGATATTCATAAAATATGTCTTCTTGTTTTGCAGTTCTGTGATAAAAGCAGTGATGTGCTAAAATAAAGGTATATATATATATATATATATATTATATTGAATCCCACTTTTTTACGGTGTACTCATTAATAAGAAGGAGGAATGGATGGTGGATGGAAATTGAATGAGTGGGAATGGTTATGTACCTTTTGACTTGGTTACCTCGTTTGTGAGGGGGGAAATTCATTGGTATATATCGGTAGATAGTATAGAACAGTGAATAAGTTTTAATACCTTGATACTTATCCTTATGTTCTGCACAAAATTGAATGCTATTATTGATATGAAAAATATATGAAATCTTCTGTCTTTCCTTCATAGGGAGTGTTTCTTATTCAAGTTATTCATAACGTATATATTCTTATTTTGCAATTTCGTAGTAATAGTAGTGATGTACTAAAATAAAGGTAGAATTTTCATTTATTTTTCTATATTGAATCCTATTTTTTTTACAATGTACTCATTAATAAGAGGGAGGAATGGATGGTAGATGGAAGTGGTTAGGTGCATTTTGATTTGGCTACTGCCCATGTTAAGGTGAAAAAGCCCTTGGTTTAAAGATAGATTAATTTAAAACAAGTGATTAGTTTTGCATAACCTGATATTTATCTTTATGTTCTGCATAAGATTTAGTGTTATCACTAATATGAGAAATATATAGTCTTCT
>NC_134802.1:18323859-18326359 GCF_046742065.1 Oratosquilla oratoria | reverse complement strand
TTAAGAACAGAAAGATGATCATTAACCTAAAAATAAAATTATATTTAAAAACTTATAACTAAATATAGTGAGAAACGTACGTTTTAGCACACAAAAAAGCGTTATTTGACAAGTCTCAATAAGACGAAAAAGCAAAAATAGAAGAAGAAATGAGGGCCAAATAATTATGGATAAAAGAGGGAAAGTTTTGGGCGAAGCGGGAAAGGGTCAGACATAGGGTGGGTTATGTCCGTAGGCGGATTACCAGCGCTGTGGTGGAAGGCATCTTCTGGTCTGTCGGAAGAGATGCCCGTGCAGATGCGACGAGGAAGAGGACCCCAAGAAAGGAAAAGATGGACTCGAAGGGGTAAGGGGGGAGATGGAAGGTGCTGGTTAGAATGGCTAGGATGGAAGACGTGTTTGTTTGTGAAAAGATGGGAGGGATAACACGATGGAAAGGATAGGGATGAGGTCTGTTAGGGAAAAAGAAGTCAGGTAAGAGAAGGCTGAGCATAGAAGACTGAAGAGGAGAAAATGGGAAAGGAATGGACGTGTCAAAAGCGTGGAGGTGGAACGGAAACACCTGTGTCGGAAAGGATGGGACAGAAAGCGTAAGTCAGAACACTGGAGGTGAAAAGAACGAGAGGTAATAGTAGAAATAATTGTCATGAGGTCTACAATGAGGTAGAAAGAATGAATGAAAAGATGTTTGGGACAATGCGATAGAAATCCTGAGTTAAAAAGCAGTAGGTGAAAAGGACACAGGAGAGAAATGGCGACGGAAACTGATGAAATAAAGGTGTGCAGAGACGTGAGATGGAAAAGTGTGAATGAATAGAGATGAAATGGCGAAAGGAGACTTGAAGACCAGGTGGATGGGATGGGCGTATGGGGTGGAAGAGGTAGGGGTCAGTGGGAAGGGCAGGTGGTGAAGAGGGGGGCCAGAAACTGTGAGAGGTGGGAAAGAAATAGGTGTGTATATTTAGAAAGGAAGAGTAGTAAAGGGGCATTTACGTTACCTGAGAGAGGATAGAAAGGCTAAGTCGGTAAAGTATAGATGGAATGTAGTTGTAGGTTAGAGAAGATGAAATAGGAAAGGTAAGCTAAGATGAGAGGAATGGCAAGTGCTATTCTGGGTGCTGCAACTGAAATGGAATTGTAGTCAAAGATATGAAATGGGATAGGATACCTTGAAGGAAAGGGAACTGAATGGCTGGGATAGTAAGGGAGTATGAAAGACAATGATCTAGAAGGTGTAAGTGTGATTAAGTTAAACAAAAACGTGGAACAGAAAAGGTGAGTTAAAGATGATGGGATGAAAGAGAGGGATTAGGATTGTGCTGTGGGAGAAAGGAGAGAATTGGGAGATGAAGAGGTCTGTAGAATGGAAGGGATGAAAAAGAAGGACGGTGCGAAGGTGGAAGGGGCCGGAGGAAGAGTGATAGGAGATGGTGGAAGAGGTAAGAAGGGAGGCTAGGGGAGGTGGCAAAGTAGCCAAGATGTTTACTGCAATTAAGCTAACTACTCCGAAAGCTCAAAACTTTCCCGCGTCATCAAATCTCATTTCGTCTTCTGTACACCATTTCCATTTTTTTTTTATTTAGTGTCTTATGACTCCTCTTTCTCTTCTTTTCCATTTCCCCCTTTTTCAAATTTCCCTTTGGTATTTCTATTTGTGCATATGATTAACACTGAATTTTATGATCGAGCATCTGTTTATTTTCCCTCGTACCATGTGATTATTTAATACTTATAAAGAAAAGTTACATTCATATCTCTTAAACCTTTACATACAAAAACCGAACCATGGTTCATTTGATTACCACTAGGCCTGGGGAGGTTAAGCTCATTTAAACTTCTTTTCCAACAAGCAACCTCGAATTTTCTTTAAAAAAAATCACTTTACGATGCAGTAAAATATTCTATGCCTTAGTATACCAATCACTTGCACTTGACAATAACAGTTTTTGATCTTCGTTTCGATGCAGTCTTAATTCTCTTGGATATCTTAATTGCTTTCCATCATCTCACCTTTATCCAATTTCCATATTACTTATATCACATTCATCTTTTACTTACCATGCAACCGGCAGTATCTTCTAGAGACATACCTAAAAATATATATATGAATGATTGAAATACAAATTTAGAAATGCAATCTAAAACATTTGCCTCTTATTGATCCCCTCCCCACAATATATGTATATATATATATATACACATATATATATATATATATATATATATATATATATATATATATATATATATATATATGTATATATATATATATATATATATACAGAGAGAGAGAGAGAGAGAGAGAGAGAGAGAGAGAGAGAGAGAGAGAGAGAGAGAGAGAGAAAGATCGCGGGGATGTGTGTATGTATATGCCTTGGTGGTTTAAAAAGTGTAATGAGGAATAGGAATCTGGGAATGGATGCTAAGAGGAGACTGTATGAAGGAGGGATTGTGCCAACAGCACTGTATGGAGCAGAAACATGGAACATGAGAGAGGAAG
>NC_134802.1:18311359-18313859 GCF_046742065.1 Oratosquilla oratoria | reverse complement strand
ACCGGCAATTGTATTAAGATAATCATTAGCTTTCAATGTGGGCATGCTTTCAAGGAAGGAAATTGTATTGATTCTTTTATTGGTAAATAGACTGATAAAATGGCCCGGTGTAAAAAAAAAAAAAAAAAAAAAAAAAATTAAGGTCCCCAGGTACAAAATAAATTATGTGAAATGGGCTTAACTGCATATAAAAATATCTATGATATGAATTGGAGACTTTGTGATTGCAATAGCTAGAAGACAGAAAGTGATATACTGAAAATACTAAAATAAAACTCTTTATGTATGAGCCGATAATTTTTCACTTTTGAGAAAGAGAAAAAGAGAAGTAATAGTTTTGGTAGGTATCTTAGCATAATAAAGACTCTGAAAAAATAAAATAATTAAGAAATATAAAACAGTAAATTGACATAAGATATTGTTTTTTTCTGGTTTGATTAGAATAAGTTCTCTTAGCATTGTGTGTGCATTGCTGTGTATGTCACTGTTTGTGCTATTGACTATGGAGAACAAGTTTCTATATTTTCTATGATAAGTTAATGTGATAGGTCTATATGTACGAGTAACACAATATATCAAAGTTATATAACTAAGTTACATTATTTAGTCTTATAATTTTACTTGTATGTGAATACTGTTTCTCTTATGATTGAGTACGTTTATATATTTCCTGAAAAAATTCAATGCGATAGAATCTACAGGTTTTATCTAATATAATTCTTTTTTATTAAATTTATCTAATTTTAATTGTTTTTAAAAGTTACATGACTTTGGGGTGATATACAATAATCATAAGTATTTTGTTTCATTAAAATATATTAAATCTCATGACAACCTTAAATATATCATACATAAGATTTTATGTAGAGAGGCTTAATTTTACTTTTTTTTGCAAGACAGTTTTTTCTTATGTTTGCATAGTGCAAATGTTCATAATCGAGTAAACATCCAAGTGTATAGCTAAAAGTCCTCAGTAAATGGTGAAAGAAACAATTATCTCTAAGTTAATCCACCTGTGAACATGAACAAGAGTTTAATTTACGAAGAGAAAAGATAAGAAGATAAAAGCAAAGGAAAAAATTATTTAGTTGAAAAAAGAAAGGAAAAAATAGAGAACAGAAAATATCTATTCGGGATTGAAATATTGGGAAATGAAAACAAGACAATCCGAGTCATTAAAAAAGGGGTTTGTCCCATTGCTAAGCTGATCTCATAATATTCTTGTTGCGGCCAAGCCATTTATATTAGCTGTAGGAAACTCCATCTGCAATGAATGGGATAAAGGAAAATATGAAGCACTCGGTGTACAAGGTAAACTAAATTGAAGTGACGCGTGTACAACATACAAAACACATACATACATACATACATACATACATACATACATACATACATACATAGATACATACATACATACATACATACATACATACATACATACATACATACATACATACATACATACATACATACATACATACATACATACATACATACATACATACATACATACATACATACTACATACATACACACACACACATACATACATACATACATACATACATACATACATACATACATACATACATACATACATACATACATACATACATACACACATACATACATACATACATACATACATACATACATACATACATACATACATACATACATACATACATACATACATACATACATACATACATACATACATACATACATACATACATACATACATACATACACACTTGCTGTCCTGACCCCGTGGGGTGAGGTCATGCTTGCTGGCGCTTCGTAGCAGCCTAGGTCAGCCTGTTGACCTGACTCCACCACACTTCTATTATTAAGAACTCCTTTTTTTTCAGTTGACAGTGATCCTGGATATTCCATCTACAAATCTTGATGTGACAATGTGTGTTCCCAAGCTCCGTTACCGCCCCACGTACAACAGAATGATACATATTGTGGAGTGTAAGAATATATATAGCTAAGGGGGGGTACATTTGGGGACTTTGAAAAAGGGGGGACTCAGGTTATATGTCCTTGATGAGGTCGGGGCGAAGGTTGACTGTTGGGGAGGTCAAGTACGACTGCTTTTGAGATTTTTTTTTCTTTTTTGACATACAGATTATACAGTCTGGGAACTACTGACCTTTGGAGGTATTAAAATCTGGAAAATGTTTAATCAGGAAGGATTCAATAATTTTTATTCGAAAACTGCAGTGGGATTTGTAGACGATGGGCGGCATTATCCCAGTCAATGCGATTATCCTCTTTGCTGGTATGTTGGAACATTGCGGAATTCTTTTGACCATATTTGATGGAGTTTCTATGTTCCTTAACTCTTGTAGTAAACTCTTCCTTTTTGGACCCAGCACACTTCTTCACAGTTTTTGGAAGGTAGTTTGTAAAACCCTGAGGCTAGTATCCTCATTCTTCCTACGGTGTACATTCACTACTTTCCCAAAAATATTGTTAGGATAATTGAATATCA
>NC_134802.1:18301359-18306359 GCF_046742065.1 Oratosquilla oratoria | reverse complement strand
CCTAACTTTTCCCGCAGTCTCCGAATTTTCATTAATTAAGCGCACAATGCAAAGCTGACATACCAAATGCGCTGTTGACTTTGATCTTCCTCCCACAACCACTCCCCTTGCTCCGACTATCGACGACACAGGCACCCGTTATTTTTTTCGTAGTAAAGTTTGAGCGCGAGTAATTATGATTCATAGTTAGTTGCATGTCAGAGAGAGCCAGGTTTCGTAGTTTAGTATTTGAAAGATGACCTTACGTCCATAGACTTCAAAACGCTTCTCTTGTGTCCTAGAATAAATGTTAAATTCTCAAGGTGGAATCGAACGCTCGAACAATGCTTGAGCAATTTTATTTCTTAAAAGTTATGAACGGTTTATCTCTTTGACTTCAAAATTTATTTCCTTCAGCTGCATAAAATTGCGTGGCGGTAACCTGAAAAATATGACAGAGGAATACAAATATTAAAGAATTAATATGTATAGTTTTACACCTTTGATATCCATATTGGTCTTTTTTGGCTGAATAAAATTGACTGATAGAGAAGAGAATAAATAGGATTCAAACTTTTACGCCTTTGATTAACTTTGCTAGTCAACTTCTTATTACTACCAGGTGATTTTGTTTAGGTGAAATAGATCCAACTTTATAGATTCCATTGCAGGGTGAAGATAAAAAAAAAAATCAACCTACTGTCTATGATAAACACTGGGTTTCTTCAGTTTGTATGGTGCCAGAATTCTTTATCCATTGGGTAGTGAAATGGGATGAGGATCTCAAATGCGTTCTAATGTCTGTTTATTGGGTATGTAATTTGACTCGGCCAATCACCCCCTTAACTAAAGGGGGGAAAGGGATTTGGTATGTATGTGACATATTTCATTCAGTTATAGAAAGAACCACGCATTTCGACGGAAAGCGGAGTGGAGGAGCCAGGTGAGGTAGCCTGAGGTGTTAATGATTACAAGAGGTAAAAAAGAAAAATAGAAAGATCCTTTTAGAAGAATGACCTTATCTCGATAGGATTTTTTCCTGGAGCGTCCGACACGTTTTCTGTTGTGTGTTTTTTCTTTAACTATTTGTACAGGGTGACTTACCTTAAAGGTCTTTGCTCAGAGTGCCGCCAGACGAAATTAATTAGCTGATAGAGTGGTGAACACAAGCAAGAAAAGTGCCTTACTCAAACAAGACTCAATTTGTTTAGAGTCCATCCTGCAGTCAAAGAGAATTGTCTGGTATTACCTTGAATATTGAATGAAAAATTATATGTCTGTGTTCTGAAAGTTCTTGGTTGTTTAAAAGGCTGCAAAAAGAACCACACATTGCCTCAGATAAGACACATATTTTACAGTTGTATAACTCGGGGAAGGCCTATGTTCAGCAATGAATTATGAATAGTTGGTTGATTAATTGATTATCCTCAACATGTTAAGCCATAAGTGTCCAGAACTTATTCCTAGAGCTGAATGAAATCGTGTGGCGTTAGCTAGAAAAAATTCATAAGGTCCACCACATACAAAAATCAATCAAGTTACCCTCATCCTATACTCTATATGCTGAAAATTTTGTCTAAAAACTCCCAGTATAAAATTCTTAACGTATTAAATTATATAAAGTATATGAAGTAAGTAAATTCCGAAAGGAGGGTCACATGAATTGAACAAGATAACCTTAATCCATATGTGTCCAACTGTCCCCCAGTGGAATGAAATCGCTAGGCGTTAGACAGGACAGAGTTCTCAGAGGGTACGAACGACACGCATGGGCTTGGCGAAAACGTTTCACTTGTACGTGAGGTAAATACAAAAGACAATTAAACTCTACGCGTTTATTCTCCAAGTTTTACAATTTTCATTAATACCATGTGTTCATGCTTCAGAGCTGTATGTATTTTGCAAAGAATGTGTTGATATTTTTTTGTTATTTTCCAATGCGTATTCTTTTGTTTACAAGAAAATTACTTCACTTTTTGTTACCATTTATGATTAAGTGGCTATACATTATGATCTTACTAATACCTACGTAAGTTATACTTTCAACTTGATATGATCTCTTGATATTTTTTTATATTTCTATCTGCACAATTTATTCTTTATACTATGTTTTTTCCACTTTTTACATTTCTATATCATTATTTTGTTTCTAGTTCGAGTTAATGTTTTCGACTTGAAGAATTTGTGTAATTTTATAGATGTTTGTTTCACTAGTGGTTAAAAATTAAATGTTGCAAATTCTTGTGTATCGCATTTTTTGTGTTTATCATACACTGAATTTTGAGTTCATAATATCATACTTTTGTACGGCTAATGTTATCGTAGATTCAACTTTTTTATTATAGAAATCTTGTATGGCCCTATCTCTTCGATACAATACTTTTAGTTCTTCGTCTGAAAATTAATACTCATATAGTCTGTCTCTTTGTACCTGTTTTAATTGCACATGCTTCGTAAAAAAACTGAGTATATGTTTATGTAAGTTTGGTCGTAACAAAAAAATTCATATTCCTTCAATACCGTCAAAGATTTCTACTACAAAATGACGTGGATACATCATTTTTTTTTAATGAATGTCTATTTTCATGCACTCCCAGAAAAACTTTGTAAAATACAAATATCTCCCCCTCTCTCACACTTCCTCCCCCACCAGAAAAAGGAGTTCCATAATAATTTCATGTTCAGCTTAAAAGCATTCGTCCACCATCCGAACTCACTTTGACTGGACACCATTTAGTGAGCTTGATTCTATAAAAATACGTTCATAGATAACACGTATTCATAAAAAAGTAAATATCGATCTTCCAAAGGACAAATGACATTCCATTTTAAACAAGTTTATCATTTTAATCTCTACTGATGAACACATATATGTATGACAATAATAAATGATAGGTATATTCAATAACAACCTGAGAACAATTATCAAACACATATTGATGTACTCCATCTTATCAGTACAAACAGTTTCATATAAAAGCATATTCTTTACCAATGTACACAGACATAGGCATCTTCAAGATAGATTTCTTACGTGGTATATTGTAAACAAATAAAGTTTTTCTTTCAGACACTGCAAGTTGTAAACCATCATTTTTCGAGGCATTTCAGAAATCATTCCTAATCCGACTCTTTTCTACGTCCTCAAACTTGATATGATGTCGCGTTTTCTTTTCCTTTTTTTTCAAAAGACGATAAGACTTCACTTCGCCACTTCTCGATATGTGTCGAATTCAATGCTAACCAAGGGGTCTCAGCTGAACTAGCTTCTCCTCATGTACAAGAGTGAGTACTGTTTAGATAAAGATTTATACCTTTCACTATAGAATTAGTTTTTCGTGTGAAGGAAATGATATGGCAATCCCATGAAAAAAAATCAGAACCCAACGAAGGAATAAGTCGAAAGAGGCTCGAAATGTTTGTTTAAATATTTTGTACTGCAGAGGTTTTCCCTCTCACGAATAGAAATGCTGGCGCCCACTAGAATAAGCGCATATTCTACAAAAAAAATGATATAAGAAATACATTTATACGGTAGTGGTGACTTTTTTGGTGAATAATATCAACACATGTTCACCAAAAACAAAATCATAGGGAAGTGCTTTTATTACTGAAACATTTGTAATAGTGAAGAGAGACAACCATTAAAAAAAATCAAGTTTTGACGGAAGTGACTGATGTGACATAGGTTCATTTCTAATTCCATATGAATAGTGGAAATAGTAAATAAATAGAAAAAGCAGATCCTTATACAGAAGGAATTTCAGAGGCGGCTTTAAAACAAAAGGAACACTCAAGCAACAAACCATGTAAAAAAAGAAAAGACCAAAACATGTTAGTATTTGTATGGACTGTATGCTTAAAAAGAGAAAAAGAAAGAAAATGTAAACATAAACGTTAGCAAGTGCACAAAAATTTGAATATGTACAGTATATGTATATATATATTCATATAGGTATGTATGTACATATACATGCATACATATATATATACATGTATATATATGTATATATATATATATAGATAGATAGATAGATAGATGTAGATATGTATATGTATAAATATATATATATGTATATTCATGCAAGTGCATGGTGATTCTTCTGGATAATGTGGTGGCCGCCCTTCCCATGTAGACTGAAAGGGGCGTGCTGTCCTCCTCTGGGCATGTGTATTTATATCCAACTCCTTATCAACAATGGATACACGAATCACGAGGTCCAAGCCAACCTTCTCAGAGTGATCGACAATTGGTATAAACAAACACGCCCTACTACAGTAGAATACGAAGGGACCGCAATTAAGGTGTTCTACAAAGCTTATATGTCTACCAAGTGCAAGGAGGATGAGAAGATTATAAAAAACATAATCTATAGAAATGTGGTCCCCAAAAACGAAAGTGACAAATTGTCCTTCATAATCTTTTACAAAAGTAGAAAGACCTCTTCTCTACTTTTAAGGAACAACACCGCACCAGAACTCCAGGAGGTTCATCAATCCCACGTAGTATATAAATACACATGCCCAGAGGAGGACTGCACGCCCCTTTCAGTCTTCGTGGGAGGGAAGACCACCACAGTATCCAGAAGAATCACCATGCACTTGCAACACGGAGGACCTAGGCAATACCACTGGACCCAGTATCGACGCCACCTCGATAGGGAGACTATAGTAAAAAGCACCGAAGTTGTGGCAAAAGAAGAGGACCCACAGCGCTTGGGTATCTTGGAAGCCATCTGGATAAAGGAGCTGCAACCTGCCATTAATAGGCAAGTAAATGACTTCGCCCTCCTCCCTAGCATGAAAGCTGTTCGGAGGAGCCAGA
Organism: Oratosquilla oratoria; assembly: GCF_046742065.1. Taxonomy (NCBI): domain Eukaryota; kingdom Metazoa; phylum Arthropoda; class Malacostraca; order Stomatopoda; family Squillidae; genus Oratosquilla; species Oratosquilla oratoria. The sequence goes on along the minus strand of NC_134802.1, from coordinate 18,301,555 downwards.
TTGACAGTCCCAAGAAATCAAGGTCTCCCCCACAGAGACCTCCCATTCCCCGCCAAAGGGAAGAACATCCTACCATACGTCGTTCCCAAAGACTGAGAAGCAGATTGGCGCCGAACCCGGGAGTTACCTCTCCGAGTACTGTTTCCGTTAACCTGTGACCTCTCCCAGTGTTCGTGGTAATACGTGTGACCTCCCC
>NC_134802.1:18251359-18256359 GCF_046742065.1 Oratosquilla oratoria | reverse complement strand
AAACTTGATGATTTTGTTATTGATAAAATTGTAAGAACTTCTCCAAGTGCTACTAAGCGGGGGTGACGTAACGTCATGGACCAAACGTCCGTATATGTAAACATCGGCTCTATCTGATTGTGAAGCATCTTGTGTGTACTTCCCATGTTCCTAGCTTGTCTTTTACTTTATGTATATATATCCACCTTTGTCTCTGTAACTGTGTATTCCTTGATAATGTCTTAAATAGACGAAAACGTTCGGACTAAGCTTCTTATTTCCCAGTGGTTTTTTCTGCATATTCATTTCACGTGTCCTTGCGAATCACTGCATATATATATATATATATATATATATATATATATATATACATATATATATATATTTGTTTGTTTGTTCACGAACTCCTCCTAGGGTTTTGGAGATAGACCTCCATAATCATATATATTCTGATAACCTATCACTCCAGGTACTTGGATAACTATATTTTTATTAAAAAAAATTATTTTGGCTAGGGTTTAAGGGTTAAATTGGTATGGTGGGGTAACACGTCACTACTATAGTGTCTCCTTATTACGATTGGTATTTTGTGACCAAAAACTACTATGATTAAACAAACCATTGTATGTGTTCATAAATATTATTATATTTGTGAAGTGAAATTAATGTTAACACAAACTGTGATAGCCTTTTTAAGGCGAAAGAATGTAAATGTAAAATGATTGAATATTTTTTCCCCAGTGGTAAAATAATCGAGTTAGTATAAGAAGAAGAAAAAAAAAAAACGTAGCGACTGAACATCTTCACACCAGGCTTAATGACCCCCTTAGGGTCGATAGCCTTCAAAAAAAAAAAAAAAAAAAAAAAAAATCGAGTTCATCCACGAAGAAAACGAAAATATGTAGAGACTGAACAACCTCAAACCAGGCTTTAATGATCCCCTTATGGATCGATAGCCTTAAAGGAAGAAAGAATATATATATATATATATATATATATATATATATATATATATATATATATATATTAATTGATGCATTAAAAAATGCTGTTTTCGCATATTTCATGCGTATACAATTTCCATCGAGTTATATTGATACGTGTAACTTTTCTCCACAAACTCTATCAAATAAAATAAAAAAGTCAGCCATTTGCCCGCAGCAATGCGCGAGTAATTTGGCTAATATATATATATATATATATATACATATATATATATATATATATATATATATATATGTGTGTGTGTGTGTGTGTGTGTGTGGTGTGTGTGTGTGTGTGTGTGTGTGTGTGTGTGTGTGTGTGTGTGTGTGTAAGTGTGTGTGTGTGTGTGTGTGTGTGTGTGTGTAAGTGTGTGTGTGTGTGTGTGTGTGTGTGTGTGTGTGTGTGTGTGTGTGTGTGTGTGTGTGTGTGTGTGTGTGTGTGTGTGTGTGTGTGTGTGTGTGTGTGTGTGTGTGTGTGTGTGTGTGTGTGTGTGTGTGTGTGTGTGTGTGTGTGTGTGTGTGTGTGTGTGTGTGTGTGTGTGTGTGTGTGTGTGTGTGTGTGTGTGTGTGTGTGTGTGTGTGTGTGTGTGTGTGTGTGTGTGTGTGTGTGTGTGTGTGTGTGTGTGTCTGTGTGTGTGTGTGTGTGTGTGTGTGTGTGTGTGTGTGTGTGTGTGTGTGTGTGTGTGTGTGTGTGTGTGTTTGTGTGTGTGTGTGCGTGCGTGCGTGTGTGTATGTGTGTGTGAGTGTAATGATTCTCTCCGAATATTTCCAAATTATAAGTCATTTCTTGTTTATTTTTTATTTGTCATTGTCTGAGGTCTAATGGCATCTTAGTCTCTGTCATCACATGGAGACTTTAGAGGTGCACTAGAACAAGGGGTGGTTTCATTGGTGTCGCCTGATCGATATGATCATCATAAGTACACTAATTTCAGAGTACGGTCATTACCAGTACTATTAAAACACAACTACAACTCCAGATGGATTTCTCATCTTATATTCATAAACTGACGTACTATGGGGAGCTATATAGAACGCACCGTATCACACGAGATATGACGGTCTTGCACAAGACTATTAAGTCTGGACACAGAACACGCTACATCCTCTCCATTACACAAGCAAATGATGCTCCGCAACAACCGGTTCCCCGGCTACAATCACAGCACCATCAGCACCAGCCTTATCACCACTTAGAACAATTACAACCCAACCCTCAGGGCCAAATCCGACACATCTGTTTTAACGAGTGAAGATAACGACCCTCATATTTCATAGCTTCCCAACACTCACAACCCAGTTCCTGGGCATATGCGGAGGCTGCAGACAACTCGGGTGTATAAACGAAGTAGGGTTGGGGGGGGGGGGGTTGCTTCCAACAAAAAGTAACATCCAAATGGGCCAAAAACAACGTAGGTGCATTTGCAATAGCAGTAGGGAACAATGAAAACAGCATAGGTGCCTCTGAAATAATAACTGAAGAAAATGAAAATCAGCATAGATATTTAAAAGTAAATAGTTACTACCAAGGTGAATGATAACAAAACAAGTATTTGTTATTGGAATAACAAGAAACGTGAATCAAGAAGCACAAGAGTTTAAGACAAAAATGACAAATTGTAGCAAAGCAGAGCGGTATAGGCATTTCCTGTCATATATAAATGATCCAATAAAACAGCAATATAATTTACAACAGAAACATTAGACAAGGCAAAGAAGGCACCAGATATTAAAAACATATGAATAGGTATATAAACAAATAGATACATAGATAATACACAAATGAATATACAGATAAATAAATAGATGAATATGTAGATAAATCAATAGTAGGTAAATAGATAAGTAGATATATGCATAAAATATGAATGAATATATAATAAATGTATAAACAAATAAATAAAGATATAAAGAAATAAATTAATAGATAAATTAATAAATGAAAATATAATTGAATAAATGAAAAATAAATATTTCAGAAATAAATAGATAAATATATAAATAGATAAGTGAATAAATAAATTAATAAACAAAATAATCAAGTCACATAAGGCAAACGCTTTTTCCCCTTAAACAACAACAACAACAACAACAACAACAACAACAACAACAACAACAACAACAACAACAACAACAACAACAACAACAACAACAACAACAACAACAACAACAAACAACAACAACAACAACAACAACAACAACAACAACAACAGTGGTAAATAAAGGCAGCACAAGTAATTACTCTGGGGACGTAACACCTGCGTTAAACAAAAAAGCATGGTGGGTATCAACCACCAAACGAACAAATGATCCAGAAGGCCTCGACACGAACGGTCAGGAAGAACTTAGATATCTGGAAAGGAGAAACGGCGAACAGGTGTTCGAGAAAAATAGGGACGAGCCCACCAGCACCATTATCGGCTTCAGCTAGACTAGACTGACGGGGGTAACACTCTTCAATGTTGCTCAAGTGCTGGCAGCAATGTTTTTGCAATGTGTATTTAACCTTTATGTGATGAGGGTTACTTCAGATGAATAAAACAACCTAGCGTTAATGGAGACGGGATGTAATACTTTATCAGTTGTTTTGGATTAGATGGTGGTGAGGTGGTGGTGGGGCTGTTATGAAGTTATCTTTAATTAGCTCTCCAAAATTCCAACCATGTATTGTTTTACAAAAATTCTATTGTAAAAGAACTATCAACTACGTATCTTTTTACAAAAAAAAATCTATTACAAGAACACTATCTTATACAGAATATATCAAATACTGGACAAAGTAAAGTGTCATAAATATCATTATATGACATGAATCTGTTTTGGAGTAATGATGGTTGCGAGTACCAATAACGAAACCAACGACCACGACAAAACCTGACCCGCGAGGAGGAGAGAAGAATGAAAAGAAAGGTGCTGGAGCATGGACTCTTTCGCCGAGCAGCAACCACAAAAAGGAACGGAAGCATCAGAGAGGCAGTTAGGGAGGGCAGTTAGTATTGGTAACCTTTGGCATTGTGCGCCCGTTTTTTTTTTTTTTTTTTTTTTCTATCACAAGACCTCCTTTTTCTATCCGTCCTCCACGTTCTCTACGTACCTTAACACATTTTTATCTATCCTTTTTTTCCCTAGTTTTTCATACTTCCACATCACTTTTATTGAGGTCTATCCTCCTTTTTCTTCATCTTAAAATCCTCATTTTCCTATCCTTCATTTATTTCTCTTGCTTCTACTTTTACTTCTTTTCTCCTATATATTTTTCCATTTGACTTTAATTTTCTCTTTCTCCGAGCCGTGCTCCTTCTTCTACTTGCACTTGTTATTGTTTTGCCTTACATCCTTTTACCTTCCTCTACTTCAATTCCTTTTCATCTCGTATCGATCCTCTCCTTTCTATTTCACATTAGGCTATCCTACTTTTGTTTCTTCCAGTCCCTCGCCATTTAACTTTTTTTTCCCTCAACTCTATATTTTACTTGGTTGTCATTTGCTCTAGATCTTCCAGTTTGCCTTCTCCCCAAATTGTTCCAATACTCCATATGTAGTTTCCTTGTCTTCCTCGTCCACCTCCTCCTCCTCCTCGTCCTCGCACAACCCAGCAGCAGCAGATCCTCTTTTCTCTCTGGCGAACTGGAGAACCTTTGGGTGAGGCCCATGCCTTCGTCTATCTTGTCTTCCTACCTTTGACCTTGACGTCTCCTCGACTCTCCCGCCGGCCTAAGAAGACATCCTTGCGTCCAACTTTCTTGGGTAAGCCTCTTCCCTATAGCTCGACCCGCTTGCTCTTTGCCCTACCACGCTTCCGTGGCCAGCCCTACTCTACACCCTTTCCTCTCGCTCTTTCTGAGGCTTTACGCTTCCTTTTCCCTCCCTCTACGAAGAACAAAGGTCCATCTTTTTCTTATTCATGGTCTGCCACCATCACCTTTTTCACAAAATGTATTTCATCGCTTCTCTTTTTTATTTTCTTAAATATTTTTATACATAAGATATTTTCGTCAATGGGATTTTTAGTGTTCTTATTCGCTTTTCTAACGTGGT
>NC_134802.1:18247512-18250859 GCF_046742065.1 Oratosquilla oratoria | reverse complement strand
ACGATCTAAAAAATTCTGAACTTGAAGTTTTGCATATGTGCATTTAAACATATATAACAAATGTTACTCGCCGCTACGCTTACCTGTCCTCTCAACATGTTTACTTCTCAAAAAAGAAACATTCTATAAAACTTTTAAACTCCTAGAGTTCCCCCCTTTTTAAACAAAATAGCCCCGTTTAAAGAAGTTCTCTTTTTACATCAAATATCTTCATTTTTCTTTGATAGTTTCTATGTCAAATTAATTTTGCTTTACTTTCCATCAGTTTGAAACCTAATACTATATTCTCTGTTTCATTATATATCCCAGCTGGTTATAGTATTTTTTTCATCTTTGGTTCATATTGCTTTATTCCAGCTCCCTTCATTGTTGTCTCTAAATATTTTCCTTCTCCTGCCTCATCACCTATCCTCATCACTCATTTCTCTAGTGTCCACACCCTTTCCATCAACAATTCCTAAACATCCAACTGTAACTATGACTTTTTATTTAAATCGATTACTTGTTTTAGTTATCTTTTAAATTAGATGCGTTAAGCCTTCTCAAATCTGATGAAAATATCCTCAAAATTGACATGACGTCATTTGAACCTCGAATGTTCTGTGGCTAAGGACTCGGACAAAGCGACTTGACGTCACTCAATAGTCCCGCCTCTCTGCGTGTGAACAGACCTCGTAGACGTAGACTCTGGACACAATGCTGTTCAAGATGCATACATTTCTGTTTTCCAACACATTCATATATTGTTTCACAGCTGCACTCAGTTTTTTTTTTTCTTCGTCTCCTCATCGACTATCTGTCGAGTAACGTAAAGATCTGAAATGTCTTATCTCATTTCAGGGTTGGATGGAAGCTCAGGTTTTCACACCACGTCTCCCCGCCCACTGAAATAACTTTGTCTTTTATTCCTTTATTTTTTTTTAAGTTTTTAGATGGAGTATAATCTCAGCACTAACGATAGAGGACTTATCTCAGATAAATGTATTCGTCCAACAACAAAAGTAAAAAGAATTTATAAGAATTGTCACCATTGTATACAAGTTAATGACAAAGGATCTTCATTTGCTCTGTTAAACCATAAAAAAAAAAAAAAAACGCAGACCTCGATGGACTAATTTCAGATGAAATTTGACCACTAATGACCATTTTACAACAGTTACTAATGAGATATAAGAGTGATCAGTGATCTATAGGTTAACTGTGAAAAAAAAGGATATGAATGATATTTTTTTCCGATATGCATATTAGGATTCTCATCATCTACAAAGTAGTTATGGGAAAAGGAGTAAAAAGTGTACTCTGAATATTCATTTGTGACATTTGTTGAACGATTGCCATTGTCTTCAAGTTAACCATGAAAACGAATATAACAATAGCACTTTGAATTTTTTTTATGACTTTTATTTTTTGCAATTGCCATCGTTTAAAGGATAGCTAAAAAATGCATAAAAAAGGAATTTGAGGGTTATGTTGTTACATGTAGAATATTCTGTAACTGTCATTACATATAGAATAACTGTGAGAAAGATATATACTTTGAACATAATTTTGCCACTTGCATTTTGCGACTTACATTTTGTTGCTGCCTTCGTCTTCAACATAACCGTGGGGAAATGAACAAAAAGAATGATATTTTGAACGATCTCTTGCGGCGCACATTTCATTCTCTCGTGTTTGCATCTTACCTGACACCATTCCCATCCATCTCGCCTCCTCCTACTTGTCTTCATTTCCATCGTCGTTCATACCCAAACTGTCGCGGTCTCATCGTCTCCTCGATGTCCACTTCATAATTCTTCTTCTCTTCGTTCGCGTTCTCCTCTCTCCCCCCTCTCCCCCCCCCTCCCCCCCCCCCAATCCTCCACCCTTCACTTCCTTCTCCTCCTCTTCTCACACTCCCCCTCCACCGCTCGCGCCCTCCACTCCCCTCTCCATCATGACAGAGCGGCGTCTCCATCGTCCGGTTTCCGTCCGCACAACCTCCACTTTCACCACCAACTTGCCCGCCATGTGCCCCCTAACCCACCTCTCCTCTCCCTCCCTCACCCCACTATCTACCCTTTCTTCCCCATCCCCTTCTCTACTACCACCAACCTCTCGCTCTCTTTTAGTTTCTCTTCTTTCTCTTGCACTCCTCTCCTCTCTTTTCTTTTGTTGGGGTCTATTTCCTTGCCGCCGCCGCTCCCCCCCTTAACCAACCTCAAGTCACCATTCTCGTCCACCAACCAACACGCAAAACGCAATCCTCCACACGCCATACCATCACTCCTCTCCTCCTCCCTCTCCCTCCTCTCCCTTCAACCTCACCTCCCCCCCCCATGCCTCCTCCTCTTTCCTCCCCCCTTATCCTCCTTCCTCTTCCTTTTCCCTAATATTCTCCCCCCTCTTTCCAATCATCCTCTTCTTTCTCCTCTCACTCCCTTTCTTTTTTTCTTCCTCTTTCTTTCTTTCTTCCCTACCTTCATTCTCCTCATTTCTCCTATGTCCAACCTAATCTTCTCAATTTTCTCCTTAACTAACACCCCCATTACGTTCTTCCTTTCTCCTCTCTCCTCCCTTATACTCTTCTCGGTGGGGGAGGGCTCCCGTCTTTCTCCCTTTACTACACAAATTCACCTCTTTTCTCTCCTCGTTCTCTCCTCTTCTTTTCTCCTCTTTTCTTTCCTTATACCTCTTCTTTCTTGTCTCTCTCAACTCCTCCTTATCTTCTCTCCGTTCCTCTCTCCTCATCCTCTCTCCTTCTTCTTTTCCTTCTCTCTCTCTTCTCTCCTCCCTCCTTCCCTTTCGTATTACTCTTCATCTCTCCTCCCTTTCTCTAGACATCTTTCTCCTCATCTCATTTCTTGTCCTCTCCGTTTCCTCCTCTTCTTACTCTTTTTCTATCTTATACTCTTTCTTTTTCTCTTCTTTCCTCCTCCGTCCATCTTCTCTGTTTTAACTCTTCTCTCCTCATTTCCTCTCTTTTTTTTTTCTCTAGCTCATCATCTTCTATATCCGCATCTCTTCCTCTATCTTTCTCCTTTCTCTCCTAATAAATTCCCTTCTTCCACCTGAGTTTTCATCCGTTGTAATCCAACTGTTCTATCTTTCTCTTACCGTCACATTGTTTTCATTGTTAACAACAAACTATGTTTCTTCCTCCAACATAATATCTCTCTTACCATTACCCGCTGCGTCCCTCCGCTGTGTGTTTTTTCCTTTCTTGCAAATTGTTCTTAGTAATCCGCTACTTCTATGATCAGCCACCTGACTAAACCCATACTCATCCATCTTGCACCTATGACAGTTGGAACGTTGACCCTATCCCACACTCACACACATCTATCTGGCCTCATCATTAGATCTGT
>NC_134802.1:18237512-18240012 GCF_046742065.1 Oratosquilla oratoria | reverse complement strand
CAAGTATTGATCAGAAAATACACCCCTGTGAATATTTTACTTCCCTCCATTTTCTTGGGATGCCTTCGGAATGGTGCGCTCGATCCTGGAGGTGAAATATGTGCCACTGGTTATCACCCTGGGCTTTTAGGAGGCCCCTAAACAAGCATATCCAGCGCGCGTGTTCACCAACTTACTTCATTTTTTATGTTGCTCTCGCCCTTTTTAGTATGTCTTTCTTCTTTCACGAACTTAGCGTGATGAAAAATCGTTCTGAGGTGTTATACAACCCCCACGCTCACAGTGTCATTGCGTGGCCAACACCAGGAAAAAAGGTTGCACAAGTTAACTATCCTACTGAGTGGCCCCCCCGGCCTCGGCGACATACCCTTGTGAGTCGGTAACAACCATTGCTTGTTCCGTGTCCATTTTTCAGGTGCGTTGTAATGTGGGGATGGTGGGAACGTGCCAGCTGCGCCTCATAAGAATAGACAAACCTTCCTAATGATGCCAACATTCACCACCACCCAGCATCTTCGACAGCCAACGTCTTTACGACCTCCGTGCAACCACGGCGAGAGAGAGCTGAGGCTCCCACCACCACCGTTGCTTCCTTCTGCCGTCGATGCCGCTGCTGTTGCCGCCGCCGCCGCCGATGCTGCTGCTGCTGCCTCAAACGCCGACACTCGCTTACTCTCCTGACGCAGATTTCTCCCACTGCTGCCGTTCCCACCGGCACCATGCCTCCTCCTCCTCCTCCTCTCCTGCTGTTCTTATTGTTGTAGCTATTGGTGTTATGTTCGACACCTTCAGAGCTCATGTCTGTGGTCCATTGCCGCCCCTGCCGGGAATGTGACGGGTCCTGCCCGCCTGCCTGCCTGCCTGCCTGCCTTCCCGATACGCCATTGCTTCCCCCGCTCACTGTGCCCCGCCTGATTATGCTTGGGGCCGCTTGCACGCTATTGGGCAGCTGCGTCGCCTCCTGGTGCAGCTTGCGCGCCATTCCTGCAGCTGAGTCTGCGGCTGGCTGGTGGCCATTCTGCAGCTGTCTCCACAGCGTCGTGGGCGGGGAGCTGCATTTACGTGCGTGCTATGGAAGCTGGTATTCTGGCTGTTTCTCTTTTATTCATTTCTCTGTTTATCTACATATCTATTTATTTATTAATTCTATTTGTTGACTAATTTGTCTATTTTTCATTCATCTATTTGCTCATCTATTTGATTATTTGTTTATTATTCAATTACTCATGTGTTATTTATCCTTTTGTTCATTTTTCTATTTATTTGTTTTACATACATAAAAACGAAATATCATTTATTACAGCTTATCCTTTTCTCATTTTCTCTCATGATGTCACCAGCCTTAATCTCCACTTACCTAGGGTGAGATGTTTTCTTCAACGTCAGATGAATCAAATCGTCTAGCAAATGGTTTAGTAGTTTTTCTCTATTAGACTTAGAGGGTGAACACTTCTGGGCGAGTCTTTGTGTGTTTGTTCGATGGCTTGGTCATCCAACATTATTAGGATATCGTGGCCAGTGACTACCACACACGCCTCGGCTCTACAAGCAGATATGGCACGAGTGACTGGAGTTTCAGCCATAGCTAAGCACCTACTGGGATATTTACCTTGTTGTAATTTTTCTGTCTATATTTAAAGTCCAAACGTTAAAACTACACACCTTAAGGGTACAAACATTGAAAGTCAAAACGTTAAAACCCAAACGTTCAACAATCAAAACTCAAACGTTAACACTAAGAATCCAAACATTAAAGTCTAGGGGTTTGAGACAGTCATTACAAATGTGTTAAACTAACAGGCAGAGAGCCTACGATATAAGGCGCCTAGCCATACCCAATTGGGAACTGAATGCAGGCTCTGATGATGGGTAGATCTAAATATAACTGCATGGCCGCAGCCAGATCAAAAATATGAATTACAAATAGCTGAAGAAGCTCTGTTAAGAGCGAAACGTCATTACAAATAGCATTAAATACATACATAAACACACACACACACACACACACACACACACACACACACACACACACACACACACACACACACACACACACACACACACACAAGTAACAAGTGTGTGTGTGTGTGGTGGTTGGCTGGTGAGGATATTTAATGTTTGTTTAGAAGAGGTTAGAGCACCGGAGGACTAGAGGAGTGCCTGTATAGTTCCATTTTACAGAGGGAATGGGTCAAGTGTGAGTGTACTGAGTGTAATAGTTTCAGAGGGATCAATTGGGAAGGCTTATGGGAGAACCTTGATTGAGAGGATTAGGAAAGGAACAGAGGAAGTAATTGGTGAGGAACAATGTAGGTTTAGGACAGGTAGGGGTTGTGTGGGTCAGATTTTTGTGGTAAGGTAGGTATGTGAGAAAGCGTTAGGAAAATGTAAGGACTATTCCGGGGCTTTATAGATTTGGAAAAGGCTTATGACAGAGTAGACAGATAGGTGCTGTGGGAGGTATTGCAGATATAGGGATAGGAGTAAATCTTTTAGGATC
>NC_134802.1:18227512-18230012 GCF_046742065.1 Oratosquilla oratoria | reverse complement strand
CTTTTATGAATGCTAGCCATCCAGTATCAGTAAGCATTTTGTCGAACTATTGTTCTCGTATCAGTTCCCTAGTTGATGATCTTACAAAAATACTCTTCTTGATTTTTGTGTCACTCTTGGAAATTAATTTCTCATTCATGTTAATCCCTTGCCAGTTTTATCCATACCTTTGACGAGATTCATCAACCTCAGATTAATATACAAAGGAGACGCATGGCTTTTCTCAGAATCAAAAAGTGGAGTACTAATAAAAAAAATTCTATCGCAGAACCAGTGATCACTTTGGCCATAGTTTATCCATATAGTGGTTTGATCTTTATCACGACTATCTGTGTAGATCACCTTCAGTCCAAGCAAAATTGCCACAACCTTTTGGTTCCAGCAGATATTCCATTGAAATTCCTTTTTTTTTTTTTTTTTTTTTCACCAGGAAGTTCATACTTTCATTCATGTTAGGTTAATTAGCCAGAGAAAAAAAAAAAAACGTATTTCCATTATGGAATAAGGCTGCTTTCAAGTTTCTTTGGAAGAGTAGATAAACAAGCACCACTCATTTGTATCATATTCGTGACCAAGTTCCTCCATAACAGATTGAACATCATTGCATAATAGCAGACCATTCTCATGTGAGAAAAGAATCATGATTCCTCTAATGAACCGAACATAACGGCAAATGACAAGAATGTATTGAAACACAAAAACTATGGTATATACAATTTTGTTTTGGAATATTTCTGGATTTGGAATACAAAAAATGCGTTAAAATCAAGTGTACTTTTTCTTGGAACAGATTCTTTGTTGACCAGTGTTATAACTGGTTCATTTTGGATATCATTCTGATTTTACTCTTGTTCATCTTTGAACCTATCTTTAACCTTCCTTGCCCATACCCCCCAATAAATATTGCAGACCTTTTGAAATGAGGATAAAGTTATTTGTAAATATCAGATAATTAGAATATTTCACGTTACCGTTCATGCCTATCTCTTTCTATTTCAACCCTGTAAATAAACATGATTCAAAAACGTTTTACGTGTACGATGGGTGTTATTGAGCTAGATTACAATGAACTTTCTTTGCTGCATCTTTCAGAGAACCGATTAGTCTGCCCTCTTCCTCATGTACTTTCCCTTTTTTCATAATATTTAGTGCGAATAATACTTCTTCACTTATATGTTTTGTCTAGTGTTGCACATCTAATGCTATTCCTCGTTTCATACTATTTGGAGCCATTACGAGTACTTCTTCATATGAACTCTTTGCATTTGTTTCGCCTGGTATGGCATGGTTATTGGTGTTCCTCTTAAATTATAATCTCCCTCTGGTCATCGGGCAGACTATGTATTAAACAAGGTACTATAAAATTATGAAGTAAAGGTTATATTATCCCAGTGCACAAAAGGTAACAGGAACATACTGGAGCTTTCCTGACCGTTCTCCATCGCCTTGTTTTCTTTGGTCATCTCGAAGGCAACCCTGATTCCCTAACCTGCTTCTCCAGGATCCTCCGTCCAATTCCTGAAGGCGCCCATCTCTCTCCTCCTCTAGGCTCTTGTCACCCATCTATAGTTATCTTTAATTTCTTTCGTACCGGATGGCATTTTTCTTTATGTTCCAGTCGTTCCCAGGCTATTTTATGTATCTCCGTGGCACCATCGAAGATCCAGTGGTCCCCACTCTTGGCCCTACCAGGATGACGAAGAAGAGGAAAAATTCGAAAACTGTTCAAAATACTAATTTTTCTTGCAGCTTTTCAAAGATTCCTCGACTCCTCCCATACAAATGATAATCTTGGAGTTTTAAATATATATACATATATATAAAAGAATACTAGAAAACATTCGTTCATATTCAGTCACCTTGAAGAAAACGAAGACTAGAAGGGTCCTCGCTCCGATTTTTTTTTTTTTTTTTTTTACTGTATCCTTTCTCCCCCAAAAAACATTGTCAATGTAGAGAAGTGAGATATGTTCATTCTCCTTTCTTATTCATTGTAAGAATTTTTCCCTCCCGTTCCCTACGCTCTCTTTATTTTCTTCTCTCTTTCATTCCCACTCTCTCCCTTTGACTTTCCCTTCGTCGACTTCATTTTCCATTGCTCTATTTCACTATCATTTTTTTTTTTTACATATTTTCTTTTTAATTCCTCTTCTGTCCCTTTTCCATCCTCTTCTCACTAACTCTATTCCTCCTCTTTCTCTTTATCACCCTCCTCTTCTTCTTGAACTTGCTCCTTCCTCTTCTTCATCTCATCACCATCATCCTCATTCTCAAACCTTTGTTCATGGATAACCCTTCATACAACATTTCAATGTCTTCGCCCTTCTTCCTGTTATTGCTCACTTCTTCCTCTCATCACCTTTCCATGGGTTCACCTAATATTTTCTCCTTCTCTTCCTACTCCTTATTGAAATTATTTCCCATTTCAATCTTTTTATTCTTTTCCTATTTCTTTTCAAATCCTTTCTCACCCTTTTCTCTTCTTTCTCTTTCTCCGCTT
>NC_134802.1:18212512-18217512 GCF_046742065.1 Oratosquilla oratoria | reverse complement strand
TAAATGAAAAACAAAATTATAATGTAAGACATGATATTGAAATTCAAAATGTGTCAAAAAGAAATAATCACGAGTTTCTTAAAACCATGTACTTTAATGCTCGTAGTATTAGAAACAAATTTCAAGAAATACAGGCGTATGTCAAAAGCGAAAATCTCGATATGATAGGAATAACTGAGACATGGTTAAATGGTACAGAGTTCGAAGCTGAATTTAGTATTGCGGGATTTAAACACTTTCATCAGGATAGAAACCACAAGAAAGGTGGGGGTGTTCTATTGTACGTTAAAAACAATGTTCATGCTTGTGTTTTAGAGAAAGTGAAACAGGATGCATATGATAGTTTGTGGGTTGAGTTAACCCAAACAAATGGACAAAAAATGAATATAGGTGTAATATATAGGCCAAAGACATTATCATTAGCAGACGACAAACTGTTATTTCAAGAACTGTCTAGTTTCTGCAACCGGGATTTATTGATAATGGGTGATTTCAATTTTACTGACATTGATTGGATGACCCTTGAACATGGCCATATAGGTAGTCGCTTGTTTGATTTTCTTGGTGACAATTACTTAATTCAGCATGTAAAAGAGCCCACAAGATATGGAAACTTACTCGATCTTTTGATCACTAGCCGCGAAAGCATGGTAACTGATGTAGAATTCGGTGAATCTGTTGCAAATAGCGATCACAACCTAGTTAGAATCAAATCCTAAACAATTTTAGAATAGATACTTGTGTTTCTAAAATACCCGATTTCAGTAAAGCTCAGTTCATAGGACTACGTCAGGAGCTTCAGCTTACAGATTGGGAGGCAAAATTAAACGAAAGACCAGTAGATCAGATGTGGGAAATATTTCAAAATACGCTCACTAAGATGATTCAAACTTACATTCCTTTTAAGGACAGACGTCCCCCAAATCAGGCTCGCCCAAAGTGGCTCGACAAAGAAACTGAAAAAAGTATTGCTAAAAAGAGACAGGCTTATAAGAAATATAAGTGCTCGGGTGCATCTAATGACTATGAAAGTTATGTATCAATACAGAGAGATTTAAAAAAGACAATAAGAAAAAGAAAACGACAATACGAAATGAACATCGCTGAGAAATCCAAAGAGAATCCCAAAGAATTCTATAGTTACATTGGTCCACTATTATCTGCTGACGGTCAACTTGAATATTCAAATGAAGGAATGTGTAATATCTTAAACAATTATTTTAGCTCGGTATTCGTAAACGAAACACCTCAAGGTGAATTCCAAACTGAAACCTGTGAAAAGTCTGGGGTAAACTTACTCACTACGGTAAATATAACAAAAGAAAAAATTAAAAGGTGTATAGACAAACTCAAAGTTAATAAAACACCAGGGCCTGACGGTTGGCATCCAAGAATCTTAAAGGAAATGAAAAATGAGATTGTTGTTCCATTAGAAATTATTTTCAAGAAATCCATCATATCCGGAGATGTCCCAAGAGAATGGAAGCTAGCTAACGTTACTCCCATATTCAAAAAAGGTGACAAAAAAAAAAAATAATAACTATAGGCCTATAAACTTCACTTCAATCGTAGGGAAAATGATGGAAACTATCATCAGAGATGCTATCGAACATCATTTAGAAAGTAACCGTTTGATAAATGATAGCCAGCATGGTTTCAGACGGAAACGTTCTTGCGTGACTAATTTACTCGAATTCTACAACACAGTTATCTCGAATTATGACAAAAGAAACAATATAGATTTAGTATATCTAGACTTTGCAAAAGCTTTTGATACCGTCCCACACGAAAGACTACTTACTAAATTAGCTTTGCATGGAATAAGTGGTAGCCTATTAGGTTGGACTAGTAATTGGTTGAATGGTCGAAAACAGAGAGTTGTTTTAAATGGAAAAACTTCTGGATGGAAAAGTGTTGCAAGTGGAGTTCCTCAGGGTTCCGTTCTTGGACCACTTCTATTCATAGTATATATAAATGATATAGACCATGGACTAAAATCTACTGTTTCCAAATTTGCTGATGATACAAAACTGTGCGGAGTGGCAAATAATCACTCAAACCAATTAGATATTCAAGAAGATTTAGATAAATTACAGCAATGGTCTGAAAAGTGGCTAATGAAATTTAACACAAGTAAATGCAAGGTAATGCACATAGGTAAAAATAACAGTAAGTACGATTACAAGTTATTTGGAAATTCGTTAACAAAAGTGGATAGTGAAAAAGATCTCGGCGTAATTATCAGTAACGACCTCAAATCATCCAAGCAGTGTATTTCAGCCTCTGAGAAAGCAAATAAGATTCTAGGACTGATTGCGCGATGTTTTTATTTCAAAGGTCCATCACTCATTAACAAGCTATATAAATCGTTAGTTCGTCAACATTTGGAATATGCTGTTTCAGTATGGTCACCGAATCTCATTAAAGACATTGACAGACTGGAAAAAGTACAACGGCGAGCCACAAAACTGATTCCAAATACCAAAAATAAATCATACGAAAATCGACTAAACCATATGAATCTGTTTTCCCTAAAAAAGCGTAGACTCAGAGGTGACTTGATACAGGTCTTTAAAATTCTAAAGGGAATTGACAACATCAAAAGTGACAAAAATTTTACATTGAATGAGAATCAGACAAGAAACAATGGTCTCAAACTGTCCGGAAATAGATTCAATTTGGAAGTAGGTAGAAACAACTTTGCCAACCGTGTAGTTAATGAATGGAATAAACTTCCTGCACAGGTAGTGCAATGTAGTTCAGTTCGAAGCTTTAAGAATCATTTAGATAAATACCTAAGTAAGATGCTGTAATGATTATAATTTATCTTATATTATTTGTTTTTGTTTTGTTATCATTTGTCTGTCTGATTTTCATTTATTATTAGTTATATGTCAATATGGATGATATGGATGACAATATGGATGATGTTGTGACTGCATGAGGAGAAATGGGCGGGGGTGTGGGGGGTGGGGTAGTATGTGTGAGTAAATTTTGACGCAGCCCGAAGGGATTTCTCCCCGTCCTCGCCTTATATGCAAAGGGGGACGGAGAGGGGGGGTCGCCGATTAAATGAAGCGGCCTTGCTGTGGATGTACTGTGTCTTGCGACACTGCTTCTGACCCAGGGCGGTGGCAGGGTGCAGGGATGACCCGTCATCCAGGAGGTGCTCAGATGAGAGGAAGGGTGGGAGGGGTGTGGAGTGTATTTGGGGATGTAATGGGTGGGAGTGTTTTTGTGCCTTTCCCTTTTTGGCTACCTCCCTTGGAAGGGGGAAAAAGCCTTGGTATATGTATGTATGTATATGTCAATTTATTATTATTTACTATTTACCTGTTTGTTTATTATCTAACTATACCTATGCATTTATTTATGTATTTTATTTGTTATTTACATTATCATAGTTTTTATTTATTATTTTATTATTAATATGATTTTTTTTCGCATCCGACCTAGATATGGATCAAAAGGTCTCCTGTCGGCATGCTCCGCCTATGTAATCCTTTGTGTGTGTGTGTGTGTGTGTGTGTGTGTGTGTGTGTGTGTGTGTGTGTGTGTGTGTGTGTGTGTGTGTGTGTGTGTGTGTGTGTGTGTGTGTGTGTGTGTGTGTGTGTGTGTTTGTGTGTGTGTGTGTGTGTGTGTTTGCGTGTGTGTGTGTGTGTGTGTGTGTGTGTGTGTGTGTGTGTGTGTGTGTGTGTGTGTGTGTGTGTGTGTGTGTGTGTGTGTGTGTGTGTGTGTGTGTGTGTGTGTGTGTGTGTGTGATATAACTAAATGGAACAGCTGGTAAAAAGGAATACACGTTCAGCGAAACGTAATTATGAAATAAAGGCTTCAAGCAAAATCCAACCCAAAGGGTTTCTTTCACCTCTATAGAACAAAAAATGAAGAAAGAATAGGACCAATTAAAAACGATGAAAATGTCATGATAGAATCGGAAGAAAAAATGAATGAGAAGTTTAAAAAATATTTTCTCTTTGTGTTTACTATGGAGAGGCTAGATAAGGTACCTGACTGCGATCCGATTTACAGTGGGGATAAAGAAAATGGACTATCAAATATCCGCATTAGTAAAGTAGTAGTAGTCGAACATATTGAAAGGCTCAAAGCTATAAAATCCCCGGGTTCAGACGAAATTTTTCCAAGAGTGCTTAAAGAGTGTCAATTTGAAATCTGCGACCAGTTAACTGAAATATTCAATAAATTGGTAGACACTGGTTCTGTTCCAACTGCTTGGAGGCAGGCAAACGTTGTTCCTGTTTTTAAGAAGGGAGATAGATCGTCTATATGCAACTACAGGCCAATCAGTTTGACATCGGTTATAGGAAAAATGCTTGAATCAATAATAGTAAATAGACTCAGAGAACACATTGAAGGGCATAATTTAATTCGTGATTCACAGCATGGTTTCTCCAAGGGTAAGTCATGTGTGACTAATCTTCTATCCTTTTACACTAAGGTATATAAGGCGTCAGACAACAATGAAAATTACGATGTTATTTACCTTGACTTTAGCAAAGCGTTCGACAAAGTGCCACACCAGAGACTACTAAATAAAATCAAAGCCCATGGCATAGGAGGAAAAGTGTTAGAATGGATTAGTAACAGAAAACAGTGGGTCGCCATAAATGGAATAAAATCTAGGTGGGGCAATGTTACTAGCGGGGTCCCCCAGGGCTCGGTTTTGGGTCCCTTGTTGTTCATTATGTATATAAACGACTTAGACGATGGGTTAAATAGTGATGTTAGTAAGTTTGCGGACGACACTAAAATAGGATGCCTAATTAGGTCAGGAGACGATGCCCAGATTCTGCAGGATGATCTTAATAAACTGTTAACATGGTCGGTGAAATGGCAAATGAACTTCAATATCTCTAAGTGTAGCGTGTTAAACGTAAGGCTACACAACCCCCAAAATAGATACAACTTAGATAACACGTTTTCAGAAAAATTTGAGTGCGAGAGGGACTTGGGAGTTCTGGTGAGTCCGAACCTTAAAACCA
>NC_134802.1:18185012-18200012 GCF_046742065.1 Oratosquilla oratoria | reverse complement strand
ATACATATATATGTATATATATGTATATATATGTATATATATATAATAGTTTTAACAAAGAAAATAAGCTTGCAAGGGTTAGATAATAAGAAATTTCAGTTAGAAATTAAAAATAGATTCGAAGCTCTAAGAACTAACGAGAACACAATCAAAGATATGAATTTGAATTTTATGAATATCATTAGAGGCTCAACAGAGAAAGTAGAAAATACAAAACAACTACTCGAAAGCTACAAATGGCCTAATTAAAAGAAGGAGGACCATGTAAATTAAAAGCAGGAGAGACAAAATAGAAAGAGTAAAGCTAAGCAAGCTTATCAACAAAGGCAGAGATTGGAGAAAAGAAAGAGAAACATGGATGATATAGAGAAAACTATTCGGAATGGTAAAATTATTAAAGAGATCGAGGTAGGTATGCTTCAGGAAGGCGGCAAATGATATTTTTGAAAGATAGAAATGGAGAAACCATTACATGCAGAGACAGAATGGTAAAATGAGTAGAAGAATTTTACCAAGAGCTTTTCTCGTCGAAGTCTGTAATTGAGCCAGTAAATTCATCTGAAGATGTTAGTAGTGTACCAGAGATTGCAAACGAAAAAGTAGAATTTGCTCTAAAAACATGAAACGAGAAAAAGCACCTGGGAAAGATGGTATATCTTGAAAGACGCAAGGAAAAAAGTTCATATTAAGTTATCTCGGTTGTATACCCCGTGCTTACGTCAATAAAGCGTTACTGAATGGTGGTGCAATGCTATAGTGATTTTGCTTCATAACAAAGGAGACCAGAAGGACCTTAGTAACTATAGGCCGATTAGTTTCCTATCAAATGTATATAAAGTATACTCCAAAATCCCTACATGTAGGCTAAGTGAAGATTTTGATGTAAACCAACCAAGAGAACAGGCAGGCTTTAGGAACGGATATTAGACTCTAGACCATTTGCAGGCGATGAACCAACTTATCGAGTATATACTTCTCTGTTTAGCTTTTGTAGATTACGAGAAGGCCTTTGACTCGGTAGAACAAATAGCAATACTAAACTCACTACTCGAGCAGGGTACAAACGGATCGTAAGTTTTTTGAAAAACATTTATGCCAAAGGTAGCGCTGTAATTTGATGTATGTGTGTGTGTGTATGTGTGCGTGTGTGGGTACGTGCGTGCGTGTGCGTGTATTTATTTACCTAGTTGTATTTTGTATTTACCTAGTTATATTTTACGGAAAGGGGAGCTATGCTCGTGGTGACCCATTTTTGTATCTCACAACATCATGTTTGTTCTTTAATTCTTACATTGTGTTTGCACACACTATTTCTTCATCTAATTTCTTCCATATATCTATCACTCTGTGCGGGAAGCTATTCTTTCTCAAATCTCTTCCATAGTTATTCTTTTTGGGTTTCATTGCATGTTCTCCTGTTTTTCATCTGTCCCGCTTTAGTAAGTCCTCTCTCTCAAGGCATTCTTTTCCTTTCACAATTCTGTAGATAGTAGGTTCCCTCGTTCTCTTCTTTGTTCTAGAGTTACCAATTCCAGTTCGACCAGTCCTCGTTCATATACCAGGTTTGCGAGTGTCAGGATCAACTTTGTCGTTGCTCTTTGTATTCTTTCTAATTTTCTTATGTCCTTTTTTGTACTGGCTGATTATATCAACGCTGCATATTCCAGGTTTGGCCTTATCAGTGTTTGTAATATTTTCTTGATCATTTCCTTATCCAGGTATTTGAAGGCCACCTTTATTGATCTCAACAAGTTACCTGTGTATGTGTGTGTGTGTGTGTGTGTGTGTGTGTGTGTGTGTGTGTGTGTGTGTGTGTGTGTGTGTGTGTGTGTGTGTGTGTGTGTGTGTGTGTGTGTGTGTGTGTGTGTGTGTGTGTGTGTGTGTGTGTGTGTGTGTTTTATGTTTGTGTGTGTGTGTTTATGTTTGTGTGTGTGTGTGTGTGTGTGTGTGTGTGTGTGTGTGTGTGTGTGTGTGTGTGTGTGTGTGTGTGTGTGTGTGTGTGTGTGTGTGTGTGTGTGTGTGTGTGTGTGTGTGTGTGTGTGTGTGTGTGTGTGTGTGCACGCGTGGTTCATCACCATGGTCTTGGATCACGTGTTGGACTCGTGATCGACAGTTGTTAACCTCCCGGATGAGAGCTCAGAGCTCGTATGACCGATCTATGGGTAATACTGTGACCTTACACCACACACACACGCAACTCCCCGCCCACGAGAGTTGGAGTAACACCTCGCATGTGTGTGTGCGAGGGGGGGGGGGTGCGTGCCTGTGTGTGTGTGTGTGTGTGTGTGTGTGTGTGTGTGTGTGTGTGTGTGTGTGTGTGTGTGTGTGTGTGTGTGTGTGTGTGTGTGTGTGTGTGTGTGTGTGTGTGTGTGTGTGTGTGTGTGTGTGCGCGCGCGGAAAACCACAAAGGAAAACAGTAAACTACAAGCAGATCGCTCTCGTCTATTCAGAGATCTTCAGGGTACATTAACAGAAAAAGTATATATATATATATATATATATATATATATATATATATATATATATATATATATATATATATATAAACTGTGTTTCTCGCTTTATTGCAGATCGTAATTTTGTTAATAACTTGAATGATATCAACAATAAAAGTTTGAAATTTTGCACACTGTGAGAGTACTCCTAAAAAGGTAAGCCACCAAAATATTTTTCAAATCTATACGATATTTTCTAAGTTATAGGCATTTATGTATTTTGAAGTCATATTCACTGTTTCTCGCTTTATTGCAGGTTTGTGAAAATGCCCAGAAATGTACGATTGACTGCTACTGAAAAGCAAAGGATTGTAGCAGGCCTTGCAGAAGGACTGACCATTCTGGATTTAGCCAAGGAACTGGGAATGGACAAGAGAACCTTGGCTTCTTTTGTGGAGAAGCCCAATACCACACCAAGGAAAGATAAGGGCACCAGAAGAAGCATTTTCCCTCGTGATATGCAAAAAATACGCAGGCAGGTCAATAGGGAACCCAATGGCACCAGCGCCTCCATTTTTGCAAAAGCTGGCGTTGATCCGATGTCCAGAAAGACCAGATGCAGTGTCTTGAATGAGATGGCCAGGAACGTGAAGCCCATTTCCAGACCTCCCTTGAACAGAACTCACAAGGAAAAACGTATTGCGTGGGCAGAAAAATACATGAAAACAAACTTCCAACAGGTCTTATTCACAGATGAAGCCAGAGCCACACTTGATGGTCCGGATGGATGGGCTAAAGTTTGGAGTCCTACTGGAGCTGCTATCCCACATCGGGTTCGTCGCCAACAAGGAGGTTGGGGAGTTATGTTTTGGGCGGGTATCATAGGAGATACATTGGTTGGACCTTTCCGAGTGCCAGAAGGTGTGAAGCTCACAAGCCAAGCATACATATCGTTTTTGGATGAGCATTTGTCCCCTTGGTTGTACGACCTGCCTTTACTTCGTCGACGTCAGCTAATTTTTATGCCCGACAATGCTCCATCTCATGCAGCAAAGGCCACGACTTCCTTCCTCGCATCTCTGGGCATCAAGGGAGAGACTCTCATGACTTGGTCTCCTTGTTCTCCTGACTTAAACCCGATTGAGCAGCTTTGGTCAATTTTGAAGAGGGAGGTTTATGAGGGAGGACAACAGTTTACCTCAAAAGATGCCCTCTGGAATAAAATTGTTGCCGTTGCTAGTACCATAAAACCTTCTCAAATCAAGAGATTGACTTCATCTGTTGATAGCAGACTGCTGAGGGTAATTTCAAGGAATGGGAGTTATGTTGATAAATGATTTGATTTTGTGGAATATATCTAGTGAATTCTTCCTTACATGTCATTAATTTTGTTACTTATGATTTGATTTATTGTATTAAATAAACCTGTTAAGCTAAATTGGGATTTCAATACCTTTATATTGCATTTTTACAAACCTACAATAAAGCGAGAAACAGTGAATATGACTCCAAAATACATAAATGCCTATAACTTAGAAAATATCGTATGGATTTGAAAAATATTTTGGTGGCTTACCTTTTTAGGAGTACTCTCACAGTGTGCAAAATTTCAAACTTTTATTGTTGATGTCATTTAGTACCCTCCCAATTAATCCAATGTGTGAAATCCCTTAGATGAACAAATAACGCGTTGGACATTTGGCCACTTCTAACACTGTAGTGATGTTGTTTTAATCGTAATCTGAGGAGGGATGCGTATATTCAATTCCATATAAAGAATATGATAAATGCTATCTTGGTCAGACTGGAAAATAATTAAAATTAATGACACTTGTCATTCGCCTGTGATTCAAAAGTTTTGATGTTCTATCGTTCTCAAAATTTTACTCTCCTCTGTGTAATATGCTTTCATCTCCTGTTGCGTATTTCTCTTCTACCTCATCCCACAATCATGTGTCACCTGGCTCGAGTATTAATGGGTAAATATAACTGCCACTTGCCCTGGCTATCCCTGCTCACATGGTGAGGATGGTGACCCGGGATGTACCTACGTATCTCACTAGTAAGAATCTAACTAGTTTTTCATATATTAACATATAACTTTGCTTTACCTGTTCACTTACGATCACGTTATCCACCTCTATGCTGTAATGCAAATGTATATTGTACTACTAGCTCCTCACTTGCCCATTCCTTGCATAGTGGTCTGTTTTATTAGACAAAATTTGGTATACACAAAGAAATAAACAGATAAGTCTTTTTTTACATTGTGTCGGTCTCACAGTTGCTTTTCAAGGAGTATCATGACATTTGGAACATCCTGTTGTTTCCTTTGTGAAACTCCCCTCTCACCTCATTCATAAGTCCACATATGGACTTCTCCACTCTCCCTCTTACAATTAGCCCAATCCCCGTACATATTCTAAACCATTCACGTTAACAACATTCTCTTAATCAACCCATTCAACCTATCCTTCCATCGACCTCAGCCCCATCCTCCTTTATCCGCCCTTCCATCCATCCATTTTACAGCAATTGGCTTCAATCAGCCAGACGAAGGCCAGGTCCCTGCAGACACATCACACCCTAAATGGGCCGTGCCGCACCTCTCTATAGATTACACACATATCGATTGTCGTATTGTTACCCTCGGCACGCGCGCCATCTACTCGTTTATCCCATTGATTCACCAACGTAGGCTCTCTTCCCCCCACTCTATCCACAGTAACTAGCCGTATTCATCCATTCACCTAGCTAGGTTCTCATTACCTACAGCAGCTAGCAATATCTATTGATTCACTTAGCCAGGTTCTCCTCCTACCTACATTAACTGGCCACATACATTCATTCACTTAGTAGTCTCCCCTACTAGCTATAGCAACTAGCCACTTCCTCTGATATGCCCGGCTAAAGGCCCTCCCACTTTATCGAACTAGCAACAGGATAATTATCTGTACATCTTGATGCTTATCTATCTTATATATATTGTTTTCCTTTTTTGTACATTTGTGAGTTTTTCGTCACTGCCGAAGACAGTATTGTTGTTTGGGAGTATTTGGCCTTGGTAAAAACGATTGAACTTGAAAAGGATGTCAAGTAAACAAACATCTGTGTGATTCCGTGGTGAAATTGTTTCTTGAACGTCCCCTGAAAGTTTCTAAACGGGAAAGACATATATCAGTTGTATCAGGAGTACACTGCTTCTATGGCTAGAATGAATTAAGCGATAAACTCGCAGTTTTTTAGTACCAAAGAAGGTTCGATTACGTACGTATCTGGTAATAAAAAATATATTTCAGTACGTTTGGAACAGTAAGCTGGCGTACAAGGTTATTTTTCTCAGTGGACTTTGCCAAACAGATGCATAATACTATCAAAACAATGATCTAGGTGTTCACAAACATAAATAAAAATTAATGAAATAAAATAAGATGAAAAAATAAAACATTTACATAGATATAAAGATAATAAATAAACAGATAAAATCAAATTAGTTCACTTAAAACAATAGAAAGTGTCTTTAGAATCGTTTGATTTTTTTTTTTTTTTCATCTTTGAAAGTGAGGGTTATTCTTCAGCTGAATAAGACAAACTTGTGGTGATTAAAACATTCTGGGAAACCGAAATGCCAGACCAAATACTTAGAAAATGAAAATACGACATCACCTTGCTTGGTCGGACGGATACTCACCAGCTACTAGGATGAATAGGTCGGATGCGGGCAATTATTCAGCACGACCTGAGGTCAAGAGGAACCTTGGCTCGACCTTGGATCGATCTGGAGTGGTCGGTCTCCATGCACGCGAGGCGGCCGTGGCTCCTAACTTGTACATTTGAGGTCATGACACGAAAAGCCAAAAACAGTTTCAAGCTTTTAGCTTCTTATTTTCAGCTTATTTTTAAGCTCATGGCGACAGATATCTTTCTATAAAAAATAAATAGAATCACCTGGTGACGTCGTGAGGAAATGTTATGTTCGTACATACATATATACATACATACATACATACATACATACATACATACATACATACATACATACATACATACATACATACATACATACATACATACATACATACATACATACATACATACATACATACATACATACATACATACATACATACATACATACATACATACATACATACATACATACATACATACATATACCAAAGGCTTTTTCCTCCTACATGGGGGGTAGCCAAAAAGAAAAAGGCATAGAAACCACTCCCACCCATTCCATTTCCTATATATTCCACTCCCCTCCACCCTCCTCCCTCCCTCTTATCTTGGCACCTCCTGGATGACGGGTCATCCCTGCATCCTGTCCACTGTCCTGGTTCAGAAGCAGTGTCGCAAGACACAACACATCCACAGCAAGTTCATACTGTTCACTAAAGGGGCAATTCTATGGATGGATTTTTTTGTTTCTCCTATCTACAACAAAGCGATTTTATTCAACTAAGGGAAACCTCCTCTGCAGCGATAGGATTAAAACTTACTTGGAATCTTCCGCTTCTGTAGAGACTTCCTCGGGCTGCCCCCAGACTATTTTAGTCATCTGAAGGACACCATCCCTCCTTGAGCAGCGACGGGATTAGCTTGCACCGAAACTTTCGGAACAATTATCCGGAACCTAATCCCCGGTAGCCCTTCTCTTCCTGAGTTTGGCCCCCAACCGTGACACAGGCAGGCACAGGTGGTGTGCCGCCCCCGTGCGTCTGTCTTCACGAATCCACTTAATCTTGAGCAGTTTTTTCTTCTCTCTCCCTCGTTCTTGCTCTCTCTCTCTCTCTCTCTCTCCCTCGTTCTTGCTCTCTCTCTCTCTCTCTCTCTCTCTCTCTCTCTCTCTCTCTCTCTCTCTCTCTCTCTCTCTCTCTCTCTCTCTCTCTCTCTCTCTCTCTCTCAAGCTCTCTTTCTTCTCTTTTCTTTCCCCCTCTTTCTCTCTTTTTTCTCTCTTTCTTTCTGCCTGACAACTTAGTCTTGAAATGTTTTGTACCAACGTCCCCAGACGGAGCTCCGGGGAGTCCCAAGAGGAACACCTCCCCTACCCCCACACCTCAGTCCTTGTTGTTGGTGAGCCCCAGTCGGATCGCGTCTACTTTCCCGACGGATTTGGATATGGATTTGTCAAGAGAAACCCGCACAGATTTGTATGTAAATAGCCACGCGTCTAGATTTCGCCACAGTTTTGTATCTTGGACGGCATTATGAATATACCCATGCTTGTGCACGTGCGCATATATATATATATATATATATATATATATATATATATATATATATATATGTATATATATATATATACATATATATGTATATATATACATAGATATAGGTATATAGATAGATATGTAAAATGTGTGTGTGTCTGTGTGTGTGTGTGTGTGTGTGTGTGTGTGTGTGTGTGTGTGTGTGTGTGTGTGTGTGTGTGTGTGTGTGTGTGTGTGTGTGTGCGTGTGTGCGTGCGTGTGTGTGTGTGTGTGTGTGTGTGTGTGCGTGCGTGCGTGCGTGTATATATTATTACAAGATGATAGAAGGGAATATTCAATCCTTTATATGTCTTGCGTGCACATGCGTGCACGCACGCATTTGGTGCAGAATAGAACATCGGACGTCTTCAAAGAACTCCCAAGGGACCCACCGTTGTGTTGGACCTGACAATGGTCACAGGGGTCAAGCGCATCTGACCTCATCGGACATTTGGGCCGAGTGGCCGGGACAACTGCGTCCAACATTGCCAAACTGCTAGATCAACATAACAGCAAACATATATTTCTTTTGTTTTTGCATTCCCTTTTGTAAATATTGACCCATGTATGAATACTGAATGTCCATACTCAGCCCATGCAATGTACGTTGTAGCAATAAGATTGTGCGATGTAGAAATGGGAACAAATAAGTCATTATAGCTAAGTGTAGTGGTAACAGCCATCTTGTGCCTGTAAAATTAACGATTGGCAGCTAGCCGAGATATGCTCGGGGCTGTTTCGAGAATGTAGCACAGTATAGACGAAGAAATTAAAACCAATAAACCATCACCACATTTGTCTCACCAAACTCAATGTAGATCACAGACAAAAAAATCTACATTCTGGTAACCCCGGTGAGAGACGAAACTCCAACTCTACATTCTGGCAGCAGGTAATAACTCTACCTGTACATACCCAGGATATTCCAGACATGTTTTCCCATTCCTTAACATTCAATGCTATGTCTAGCAGCACCAATCTTTCTCGACACGGGCTCGCCAGTTAACATAATGTCAACACACAGTTTCCATAAAAACCGCGCTGCAACTAAACGTGTCGCCATTTTGGAACCACCGACGTCAACCTTTCCAATGTAGATGGCATACCATTCCCAATAATTGGTAAATTCTCCTTAGACATTAGCTTCAAATATGAGTGCCCATTTGTTCCAGCTACCACCAACGTAGCTGACGTTCACTTTACTGCTGATATCCTTATAGATTTAACTTTGATGAAGCAACATAACATAGTCATTGACCTTGGTCAAAATTGTATCATTTATGCAAATAATTTCTTCCTTGCAATGTCATCAGCAACTTCTCACAAAGTCAACCATATTCACGTGGCCGAGCAGGCAGAGCATGACTCCGCGTCTGTTGATACTCCCTTCATTCAAATTCATTCCGCTTCATCACACAAAGATGCAACAGCTGTTAGCACAAGTTGCTCCACCACCTTCATACAATAGAGTTTTCAGTGTTTAACTCTCTAAACCCCTCCCAACGACTCTAACTCTTTTACCTTATTGACAGATATGGGCATGCGTCCCAAACGTAACAGACGCACTACCTTCTTCCGCATGTCCAAATAAGCAAGACTCAGGACAAAACACTCATTAAATACTGTTGATTTTTCATCGCCTGAGGATACCTTCTTGCTCCTCTTAGAGGAATTCAACACCAAATCCACCCTAGTCTCAGAAGTGTTATCTACATTCAGACACACTCACGCAGTACTTATCAGCCCAAAGACGCTGTTCCCTCGCGAGTATACAAAGATACATCTACGAGTTTTTCAAGCGCGAGACACCGATGTACTCTGTATGCCAGAAATCTGCCATGTCAATGGCATTGCCCAACTTTCGGCCATCAGCTCTACGTCAAAGAAAGGTCATATTTGTAATTTGATTGCTAATGACACTAACAAAGCCCTCCATCTTGCAATTGGTACAAACACTTCCAATTTCGAAGTATATTCCTTACACATCAAAGTCATGGATGACCAATTCCTCACTTCTCAAGTTTGTACCACAATTTCCGATATGCCCACAGCACAGAAACCCATTGATACATCACATTTTAACCCCATAGACTTCCCTGATACACAAGTAGACTTGTTTGTACTCTGCAACAAGTTTAGACACACTATTGCTACTCCAGGTGAATCCATTGGAGTTACTCATCTTATTCAGCATCATATACCCCTTCGTAAAAAAAAATAAACTACGTTACATACCCGCATACAGAATGCCACACAGTTAACGCATGGTTGTAGATAACCTTATCCAAGACATGATTGCGCAAGACATCATTTAATCACCAACTAGTGAATGGAATTTCCCTCTCTTTGTTGTCCCTAAACTCGATGGTTTCTTCCACCCAGTAGTAGACTTCAGAGAGTTGAATAATCTTACAATCCCAGATAGACATCCCATCCCTGTATTACATGATCTCTTGCACTCCGTCAGTGGAAATAACGCAGTGTTTACGACCATAGACCTTATGTCGAGATGTTTTAAAATTTCCCTTACTTCAGAGTCTAGGCCTCTGACAGCCTTTAGGACGCCCTCAGATAATTATAGCTTCAAACAACTCGCCATGGGTCTCGTTTTAATTCCCTCAGTGTTCCCACGAGTTATGCACACAGTCCTTGCAGGTCTCATAGGTCATTCTGTGTTTATGTACCTCAATGACGTGGTCATCGGTTCCAAATCCTTTATCGAACATTTACACACTCTTCACACTGTCTTCTCACGACTAGCATAAACAGGTCTAAAACTGAAGCTTAAGAAGTGCTCCTTCCTTCTAAAAGAAATACACTTTTTAGGGCATGTCTTTAACCCACAAGGAATTGTAACCTCGCAGAACAGGGTCAATGCAGTCATTGATTTTCCATGCCCCACTTCTGTTGAAGACATACGTTCATTCTTTGGTCTATCAGAATTTTACAGACGTTACATTCAAAGTTACACTGGTATAACAACACCATTAACTTTACTAATTAAGAAGGACACCCCTTTCATTTGGACACCTGATCAAGAGAAAGCCTTTAATGACTTAAAGAAAACTTTGACCACGATGCGTCTTACACCGGACTTTACACAGTCCACATGCAACAACATAGCACAAAACTCAGATCTATTGTCTATGCTAGTCACACACTCAACAAACACGAACAAAATTACTCATTCACAGACACAGAAGATTTAGCAGTTTTGTGTCATTCAAACATTTCAAAGAAATCATCTTTGGTTACAATATATACATCTACATAGACCATTAACCAATCTTACAACTCTTCAAAGGAAAGAATCTATCAAAAAAACTTGCCCGCTGGTTCCGCATCATAAAAGAGTTCATGCCCACTTTTCATTTTGTTCAAGGTAGAGCGAACCTAGTAGCAGACGCTCTTATTCACCATGTCGTGACAATCACTCAAAATTTAATTTCAGTAACTCTCACACAAGTGCGCATAGCTGTAGAGCAGAGATCAGACCCTTTTTGGAAACGTGTCATATATATCCTCGAACTTACAGATACAACTGACACAGAAAATTTCTCTCCAATCTTGACAATTACACGTTAGTTGACATACTGTATCACTAAATAACAACAATAAACAAACATAAACCCATCCGGTAAGTGTTTCAGCTCGTAATCCCCATGACTTCATTGCAGAAGTTCTAAAATGTTTACATGGTTCTCCCATTGCTGCACAGCTTGGCAAGGAGAAATGAGTTACACAAGCCAGATTGCACTACTTCTGGTTAACCATGCAAAAGGATATAAACTTCCACATTGATTCTTGTCAATCTTGTACGACTCACAAAGGTCACATGAGCGGTCATGTTACAATCTTAACTTACCCTACCCCTTCTAAATCATTCGACATAGTCGCTGTTGATCTCGTTAAGCTACCACTTACACACAGCGGAAACCAGTACCTCTTTGTCTGTGTCGACCATTTTTCACGATTCTGTATTCTTTCCCCCCTACCAGCACAATACGTGGCAAAGACCCTTATTGACAAACTCATATGACCTTTCACTGCACCCAAAACTCTGATTTCTGTCAACGGGACTGAATTCAACAATGAGATTCTTTTGCACATTTGTAATTACTTACAAATCACAAAATGCAACACTACTGCTTATCACCCTATTTCAAATGGCTAAGTTGAACGCCAGAATAGAAAAAATTATCAATATTCTTCGACGGATTACTTCTGATCGTCACCTTTCTTGCAATGAATATGTCCCCATGACTCAAGCTTGCATGAATAGTTCCATTAACAGGTCAACATCGGAATTAATTTATTTTGTCCTCTTTAGCTCTGAAAAATGCTCACATATGATATTCTTCTTTCAGAATTACCTCCCATTTGCAATTTCAATTATTATATCAAGGTCAAAGTAACAAATGTCAATAATCTTTTTGAAAGAATCCATAATACTCTTCATCCGACTAAGGACAGAATGATCCGTCTGCATAACAAATCAGTCAGAACTTGTACATTTGATCTTGGAGACATTGGTTACACCCTCAACCACACCCCCACCTCGAAGCTCTCCCCTAAATTCTCTGGACCCTATCGTATTATTGGACATGAGTCAAAGAACAAAGTCAAAGCACTCAGGTTGTACGACCTTACAGAGGTTCGTCTTGCACAAAGATCATATCAAAAGAGTCCCCCGTGGCCTTGACATAAAGACTGAATCTTCACACGCTCACACTACCCCTACAATAGAGAGCCATCACCAATCCTCTCCATCGCAATCTCCTATTCCTCTACCCCGCTACAATCTTCGCAGTCGAGCGACATCTTTATAGGAGTACATTTTGACTAGGTGAAAGAAAATAATATCTACTTCCACATCCTCATACAATTAAGTAATTTTTTTTTAATCATGAGCATTTCCCGATACCACCATTTTCCAACACTATGTATTTATCTCCACGCCAAAAGTCTGTAAGACCTTGTATTATTTCTTATCTTCCCTGAGCATTAGCCTCACTATGGTCAGTGAGTGGTAACTGAGCCGAGCATCTATTGCAAGGTGATTGAAGGGCATATTCAACCCTATGGATGCCTAGCGTGCACACGCGTGCACGCACGCATCTGGTGTATGAATACTGAGTGTCCATATTCAGTCCATGCATTGTACATTGTAGCAATAAGATTGTACATTGTAGAAATGGGAGAAAATAAGTTATTATAGCTAAGTGTGGTGACAATAGCCACCTTGTGGCTGTAAATATTAATCATTGACAACTGGCTGAGACTTCCTCGGGGATGTTCTGAGAACAAACAATCACCTCGTTTGTCTCACCAGACTCGATGTATATCACAAACAACAAATCTACAGTATGCGTGCATGTGTGGTCGAGTGAACACATGTGTTCATAAGCCCTTATGTATAATCATTACCATTGCTGATATTGTTACTTCTCCTGGCCTGAACAATAATTAGTTTCCGATTTGTTAAGTATCTTGATATCTAGTTCCCCAAATTCATTCGTAAAATTTTTGTATTTTTATGAATGAGCTTTGGTTTATTTACATTGCATTTTGTGCACATTCAAAGTTAGGAGATATTCATGACAAAGACGGGGAAATGATAAAATTTGCTAATTTTTTGGCTGGATTAAAAGTAAATTTTATACATAACATAAGAAATTAAATGTTATCTTATGCATTAATACATTGCATATCATCAGATTAGTTCGATCTGAATGTTCAAACTCATCTTACGTTCACTTACCCTGTGCGCTCGTTTATCTGCCCGTGGTACGTGTTTATTTCTGTGTGTGCTCGTGCCCGCGTGTGAAGCCCCCCCCCCCTTCTGCTGCCTTTGGTTCTGCTATTTATAGAGTGGGGCTGAGCAGGAGGAGATGGGGGGGAGGTGCCGTTCCCCGCTACGTGTTGCTCCTCGACCTCTTCGATAGCCGCCATCCATCGGGTCTTCGCGTCTCGCTGCGTCTCGAGCTGCCACATGGGTCTCTGTTCTTCTTCGGCAGATACTGTTACCCGTCTTTCGCACCGCTCCTGAAGGGTGCTTGAGGCCCGGCGAGCTGTCAGCAGTACTTGATCAGCTAGGTGGGTGCTTTGCGCGACTCGGCAAACCTACAGAACTGCCAGTCTACCTGACTGTCTGCCTGCTTCCCTCCGTAACCACCTACCTACCTTCCTGTCTGCCTTCCTGCGTGTCCAACTACCCACCTGCCTGCTTGTTTACCTGTCTGTTTACCTACCTGCCTACTGACTTCTTCTCCCTTTGAATTGTCTGTTGGCATGTTTATCTGCTTGTCTGCTGATTCTTCCCCTGTTCTCCTATGCTTTGACTGTTGCCTCTTCGTTTCCTCTTTGCCTTATCTAACGGCATGTCTGCCTGCTAACTCTTCGTCTCCTCTTTGATTTATCTGCTGGTAAGTCTGCCTGCTTGCCTGATGAATTGCTGTCTTCTGGTATGGCTACTTGCATACATGATTGCTGCTTACTCTCTTTTTCGACATACCTACTGACATACATGTCTGCGTGCTGTCTATTCCCTTACTCCTAGATATGTCTGACCAACGTTTCTTGTTAACAGTCGTTTAGATTACCTGATGTTCTGCTTTGCAGGTGTCTAATCAGCCTGTCGATTGACTTGCCCTATAAGCTTGTATTTATTCGCCATTGCTGACTTGTCTCATCATTTTATTGTCGGTGTCCGTAGACCTGCTCTAATATCAACCTTTCTATCAATCCCCTTATTCTAGTTATAATCCTAGACTGCAGCAGACAAGATCATGCACCTGTTCAACTATCCTGTAAAATTTCATTACTATTCCGTGTGACCACTTTTATACTGACTGCCCTGAAGGTTAGGTGACACACTGGTCAAGAAGATGAAATGCTGAGCTGCATCTAAAATTTTAACTCCAATTTTCAATTATGTCTTTTCCCCGATCCTACCCAAATCCTGGTCTAACTTTTGTACCCTTACCCCGTGATCCGAATCTAACCTCACACCCAACTTAGGTCAGCTCCCCCTGACCATCATTTTTATCACCTAACATTTCCCCCAGCTCCTCAGACCTCACCCATGACCCAATCCTCACCACGCACCCACCTCGGAGCAACTCTCCCAACCACTCGCCTCAATAAAGGAGGAGGAGGAGGAGGAGGAAGAGGGCTGAGGGGGAGATTTATGGGGGTTCTTGCCCGGGAACACGTGTATGTGGAAGGCGAGGCCGTTGTGATCACTCCCGGGGGAGTCATCGGGCTTCTGCCGGCGGTCCTTAGGATACAAGAATTTTCACTACAGT